>NW_026614808.1:95000-107966 GCF_030052815.1 Hevea brasiliensis | reverse complement strand
GCGCTTAACGCCTCCCTGCTCTTGCACGGGGCGTTTGTTATTCACCCATCTCATGCAAAATGAGGCTATAATTGGCACGGATGCGCTTTATTCTAGCTAATAGGCAAAAAGAGGTTCGCCTGCCCCTTTGCTAGTCGATACACTAACATTTTTATTTTCGCGTGCTCGCCCCTAACATGCTTTTTGCTTATAAGTTATGTTATTCTCTTCAGATACGTGATTGAAATATTACCCAAGATATTCCACCATTGGTGCCTTGCATCTACGCTTACCTTCATCATGTGGGGATGCTATCTATGGAGTGCTTCATGCTCTCACTATGACCCTAAGGTTTTGTGCTTCATGTTTTATGGAACAATTCCTCATTGAGTATAAAGAGCACAAAATCTAATATTGTGCACATGACAACTCTTCTATGATTTTTCTCTACTTACCTTCCATGCCGATATGGCCAAATGTTATGCCCCTAAGCCAATTCTCCGTAAACTTTAAGAAAACCACCCAATGACAACTCAAATGGGTTTATAATATTTTTCTGATGTTCCACAAAAATTTGGTGATTTTCTGATGAGTTTTCTATTTTTATGAATTTATGTATTTTTCGGGTTAAAAATAAAAAAATAGCTACGGTGAAAAAAATTTCAAAATTTTTGTGAGAGTAGATTACATTTTTCTAAACACCTCTGCAAAAATCAGGTCAAAATACCCAAAATTGAATTTTTAGGGGTGTGATGGCTCAGACATAGTCATGTTTCCTCCCGCTGACTTCATTGTGTTCCTAATGCTCTTTAGGGGTGTGGGTAGTCACCTCGGGGGCCAAGGCCGGGCCCGGGATGCCTCCGTGCCATATGTGGGCATCGGTTTAGCATGGAAATTAGCTTGTTAGCCCCTCTCCACCTCTACCCCGCTTGGAAGTCGGAAAATCTAAAAATCCCGCAGGCAGGGCCCGCCCGCCATGGCTCGGCCCGCTCGCAGCAATTGTGGGAAATGAATCGTGGTTGAATCCTATATAAAAGTGTGTCGAATGGATGCTAGTGCATGGTGCGAGCATGGCATTTGCGCGTCGCGGTTTGTGCCGACGCGGCGAAGCGTATACGCGCAGATCGGGCATGGAGCTTCTGGCCAACGCTTGCAAACTAACTCTGGGCTAGACTCAATCACGCACGATGAACCCAAAGGCTATTGGGGCCGATCTCCATGCTTGCGTGTGTCAATTGATGCTGGTGCAAGGTGTGGGCGTGGCATTTGCGGTTATTCCCGTGGCCGGGCGCGTTTGGCCGGATAGGCGATGCACCGGGCATGGTGTGAGTTCTCGTGGCATAGGCTTTGAGGACTTTGGGTCCGTGGTAGAGCCGACTTTATTGGGGTCGATCTCCTTGCTCTCGAGGGTGTTAAGTGAAAGTCGGTACAAGGTGTGGGCATGGTGCTTACGTGCGTGCTTGTGTCGAAAAGCGGCGACATGCAACGCCATCGGCATGGGGTGAGCTCCGATGGGGAAGGCTTGCAGGAGTTGGGATGCTACATTACTCGGGTCGTGGATGGACGCCGGTCATGGCGATCGCGGCATTGCTCAAAGTTGTGGGAATGAGTCGCCCGGCTTCCGCAAGTGTTGAGGCATTACAAGTGTTGGGAGAGGGCGTGGCGTTACGATGCCGTGCTTGATCCTATGCGCGAGCCGGCGTCGAGGCATGAGTTGTGGCATTGAGTGGTAGGCGCTTTCCTTCGATTGTGGTGTGCATTGTTGCTTGCGCCGATGTGTCCCTTTGTGATCGCTGCCTTTGCTTAGGTTGAGGGACGAGCCCGGTGCCTTTACTTTGCTGAAGTTGTGCGAATGTTGAGGTGAGGGCGCATGCTTCATGCCACATGTGCTCGAGCCGATGCATGAGCTCATGAGGCATGTGTTGAGAACATTGTACGGCGAAGTTTCTTCGCCGCGGTGATTGTGATCGCATACAAAGCCCCATTCTTTCCTTCCTGCTTGCATTTGCTACTAAGGTTGCGGGATGAGCCCGTGCCGATGTTTTGTTGAGGCGACGCGAGTGCTTGGTGAGGGTGCGCGCTCGCGCCGTGCTCAATCCGATGTGCGAGCCGAGGCAAGGCCGAGGCAATCAGATGGGGAATTCTCGTGGCCGAGGTCACCGCTTTACGCCCGTAATCGACGTCCCTTCGTGTTGCTTGTATTTCACCGCTCGCTTCGCCCTCCTCGGATTTGTTTCGCGCCAAGCTGCCGTGTGAGTAGCGTTCCATTCGGCGCTTTTGACTTCCCATCGTGCTTCCGCCGCCGGGGCAATTGCTGGGTGGGATCACCGCCAACGACGCGGGCGCGCATGAGCGTTGTTTGGTCGCTTGGGTTGGCGTGCTCTTTGCTCGAGCATTGAACCGCTGGCTCGATCCCCTTCAGCTTGTTGCCCGAGAGCGGAATGTGCCTCGCGACATGATTCGTTCCTCGTGTTGCATACCCACGAAAGCGAATTCAAAGCTATGCTGTCCCGCTTGGCGCCTTGTTTAGGTGCGAGGCGAACCTCAGAGCGCATCCGTGCTCCAAGCATGCTCACCGCCGCCGCGGGCTCACTAATGTCGCTGCGTTTCCTGATGCGAATGTGATGCGCGAGGGGTGGCAACTCCTCCATCAGCCCCAAACGCCCAATCGGTAACGGAACGATCGACGCGCTCGCCTCGAGGCCTCGGCCACGGGCTGCCAGGCGCGACGCCGCCGCTAAGGAATGCTACCGTTGATCCTCGCCAAGAGTCATATGCTTGTCTCAAAGATTAAGCCATGCATGTAAGTATGAACTAATTCGCATCGTGAAACCGCGAATGGCTCATTAAATCGCTTATAGTTTGTTTGATGGTATTCGCTACTTGATAACCGTAGTAATTCTAGAGCTAATACGCAACAAACCCCGACTTCGGAAGGGATGCATTTATTAGATAAAGGTCGACGCGGCTCGCCTGCTCGATGATTCATGATAACTCGACGGATCGCACGCCATCGTGTCGCGACGCATCATTCAAATTTCGCCTCTATCAACTTTCGATGGTAGGATAGAGGCCTACCATGGTGGTGACGGTGACTGAGAATTAGGGTTCGATTCCGAGAGGGAGCCCGAGAAACGCTACCACATCCAAGGAAGGCAAGAGCGCAAATTACCCAACTCGACACGGAGGTAGTGACAATAAATAACAATACCGGCTCTTCGAGTCCGTAATTTGAATGAGAACAAACTAAATCCCATAAAGAGGATCCATTGAGGGCAAGTCCGTGCCGCAGCCGCTGTAATTCCAGCCCAATAGCGTATATTTAAGTTGTTGCGCTTAAAAGCTCGTAGTTGACCTTGGGTTGGTCGACCGTCCGCTCGCGTGCACTGTCATTGCCCTTCGCCGGCGATGCGCCTCGCCTTAATCGCCGGGTCGTGCCTCCGGCCAAGTTACTTTGAAGAAATTAGAGTGCTCAAAGCAAGCCTACGCCTGATACATTAGCATGGTATAACATCATAGGATTTCTGGTCCTATTGTGTTGGCCTTCGGATCGGAGTAATGATTAACAGGATGGGGCATTCAGATTTCATAGTCGAGGTGAAATTCTTGGATTTATGAAAGACGCAACAATCGCGAAAGCATTTGCCAAGGATGTTTTCATTAATCAAGAACGAAAGTTGGGGCTCAAGACGATCGATACCGCCCTAGTCTCAACTATAAACGATGCCACTGTGGATCGGCGGATGTTGCTTTTAGACTCGCCGCACCTTATGAGAAATCAAAGTCTTTGGGTTCCGGGGAGTATGGTCGCAAGGTCAAACTTAAAGGAATTGACTAAGGGCACCATCAGGAGGAGCTCGCGCTTAATTTGACTCAACACGGAAACTTACTGTGTCCGCATAGTAAGGATTGACAGATCGAGAGCTCTTTCTTGATTCTATGGGTGGTGGTGCATGGCCGTTTAGTTGGTGGAGCGATTTGTCCGGTTAATCTGCTAACTAACGAGACCTCACCGCTAACTAGCTATGCGGAGGTGACCCTCCGCGCCGCCTTCTTAGAGGGACTATGGCCTTTAGGCCAAGGAAGTTTGAGGCACAATGTGTCCGTGATGCCCTTAGATGTTCGGGTCGCACGCCGCTACACCGATGTATTCAACGAAGTCTATAGCCTTGGCCGATGTGCCCGGTAATCTTTGAAATTTCATCGTGATGGGGATAGATCATTGCAATTGTTGGTCTTCAACGAGGAATTCCTAGTAAGCGCGAGTCATCACCGCTGACTACGCCCTCGCCTCTTGTACACACCGCCCGCCGCTTCCTACCGATTGAATGGTCCGTGAAGTGTTCGATCGCGGCGACGTATGGCCACACGGGCGACGCCGCGAGAAGTCCACCAACCTTATCATTTAGAGGAAGGAGAAGTCGAATAAGGTTTCCGTGAGGTGAACTCGCGAAGGATCATTGTCGAAACTCGCCCGCAGAACGACCCGCGAACGCTGGCCCACAAACGCTGGGACCGCTGGGGCCTTCGGTCCCCGCCGCTCAAAGGTCGGGAAGCAGTCGGGCTCGCCCCGCCGGCCTCCGCGCCCTAACACCAACCCCGCGCGAGAAGCGCCAAGGAACATGAAACGAAAAGAGCGCGCCTGCCGACGCTGCCGCCCTCTTTTCGAGAACCATAACGACTTCGCGAACGGATATCTCGGCTCGTGATCGATGAAGAACGCAGCAAAATGCGATACTTGGTGTGAATTGCGTAATCCCGCGAACCATCGAAGTCTTTGAACGCAAGTTGCGCTCGGTTATCCGGCCGAGGGCACGCTCGCTCGGTGTCACGCAACCGCCGCTTCTAACCCCTCGCCTCGCGGGGTGCGGGCGGATCTCGCCTCCCGCGGCGCCTCGCCGCGGTTGGCCTAAAAGCCGAGTCTCGGCGATGATCGCCACGGCTATCGGTGGTTGAAAGACCTCTGACAGAGCGCGCTGCCATCGCCACCGACCTCGAGACTTCGCTGGCCCCTAGGGAACGCCCGATCGCGACTCCTGTGTCAGCGTGAACACCCGCCGAGTTTAAGCATATCAATAAGCTGAGGAAAAGAAACTTACCAGATTCCCTAGTAACGGCGAGCGAACCGAAGAGCTCAGCTTGAGAATCGGGCGCCAAGGTCCGAATTGTAGTCCGAGAAGCGCCTCGCCGGGCGGATCGCCCAAGTCCTCGGAAGGGGGCGCCGAGAGGGTGAGAGCCCTGCTGCGTTCGACTCGCCGCACCACGAGGCGCTGTCTCGCGAGTCGGGTTGTTTGGGAATGCAGCCCCAATCGGGCAGTAAATTCCGGCCCAAGGCTAAATACGTGGCGAGACCGATAATGTAACAAGTACCGCGAGGGAAAGATGAAAAGGACTTTGAAAAGAGAGTCAAAGAGTGCTTGAAATTGTCGGAGGGAAGCGGATGGGGCCGCGATGCGCCCGGCCGGATGTGGAACGGCGACAAGCCGTCCGCCGATCGTTCGGGCGCGACCGACGCGATCGCAGCGCGCCCAAGCCCGGCACTAGAAACGCCCGCGAGACGCCGCCGCAGCCGATCGTGGACATCACGCCGCCACGGCAGCTCGCACTCCGCGCCTCGGCGCCGGGCCTGGTTTCTATTCGCCCGCCTTGAAACACTGACCAAGGAGTTCGACATGTGTGCGAAGCCAACGCGAGTAAACCCGTAAGGCGCAAGGAAGCCGATCGCGGATCCCCGAGGGTTGCACCGACCGACTCGATCTTCCGAGAAGGGTTCGAGTGAGAGCACATTCGCCGGGACCCGGAAAGATGGTGAACTATGCTCGAAGCGGGCGGCCGAGGAAACTCGTGGAGGCCCGCAGCCGATACATCGACGCAAATCGCTCGTCCGACTTGGGTATAGGGGCGAAAGACTAATCGAACCGCCTAGTAGCCGGTTCCTCCGGTTTCTCAGATAGCCGGAGCTCGGACGAGTTCTATCGTAAAGCCAATGATTAGAGGCATCGGGGCGCAACGCCTCGACCTATTCTCAAACTTTAAATAGGTAGGACGGCGCGCTTACCGAGCGGCGCCACTAATCGAGAGCTCCAAGTGGGCCATTTTTGGTAAGCGTAATCGGCGATGCGATGAACCTAAGCCGGGTTACGTGCCCAATCGCGCTAACCCGTAACCCACAAAGGGTGTTGGTCGATTAAGACAGCAGGAGGGTGGTCATGGAAGTCGAACTCCGCTACGGAGTGTGTCACAACTCACCGCCAATCAACTAGCCCCGAAATGGATGGCGCTTAAGCCGCGACCTATACCCGCCGCCGGGCAAGAGCCGTGCCCCGATGAGTAGGAGGGCGCGGCGGCCGCCGCAAAACCCCCGGCGCGAGCCCGGGCGGAGCGCCGCTTGCGCATCTTGGTGGTAGTAGCAAATATTCAAATGAGATCTTTGAAGGCGGAAGAGGGGAAAGGTTCCTTGTGTACGGCTCTTGCTCAGGGGTTAGTCGATCGTTAGAGACGGGGAAGCTCGTCCGACAGCCACAAGGCGAGCTTCAAAGGGAATCGTTAAAATTCCAACCGACGCGCGGCCGACGGCAACGTTAGGGAGTCCGAGACGCCGGGCGGCCTCGAAGAGTTATCTTTTCGCTTAACAGCCCGCCCACTCGAAACGACTCACGGAGGTAGGGTCCAGCGCCGAAGAGCACCGCGACGCCGCGCGGTCCGGCAGCCTCGCGCCCGTGAAAACCGAGGACCGAGTGCCTCCCGCGCCGGCCAGATTTCATAACCGCATCAGTTCCAAGGTGAACACTCCGCCAATGGAACAATGTAGGCAAGGGAAGTCGCAAAACGGATCCGTAATCTCGAAAAGGATTGGCTCAGGGCCCGGGTCCGGCCCCAACCCGCTTACCGTTTACGATCGCCGAAGCCGCTTCCCGCGGGCGAGCGGTCGCCGCGTCGGCCGGGGACGGATCGAACGAACCCGGGCCTTTCCCGCGCCGAATACCGACTCAGAATCGTACGACAAGGGGAATCCGATCGCTTAATTAAAACAAAGCATTGCGATGGTCTCGCGATGCTCACGCAATGTGATTTCGCCTGCTCAATGTCAAAGTGAAGAAATTCAACCAAGCGCGGTAAACGGCGGAGTAACTATGACTCTCTTAAGGTAGCCAAATGCCTCGCCATCTAATTAGTGACGCGCATGAATGGATTAACGAGATTCCCATCGCCCTCGCTTACTATCCAAATAAACCACGCCAAGGGAACGGCTTGGCGGAATCGGGGAAAGAAGACTCGTTGAGCTTGACTCTAGTCCGACTTTGTGAAATGACTTGAGAGGTGTAGGATAAGTGGAGCCTAAACGCGACGGTGAAATACCACTACTTTTAACGTTATTTTACTTATTCCGTGAATCGAGGCGGGCCTCGCCTCTTTTTGACTCCACGCCACGGCGCCGATCCGGCAAGACATTGTCGTGGGGAGTTTGGTCGGGCACATCCGTTAAAAGATAACGCAGTGTCCTAAGATGAGCTCAACGAGAACAAATCTCGTGGAACAAAAGGGTAAAAGCTCGCTTGATTCTCGATTTAAGATTTAATACGAAAGCGGAAAGCGTATCCTATCGATCCTTTTTTTCTCTAATTTGTCTAAAAAAGTTACCACAGTGGATAATCGCTGGCAGGCAGCTGCCGCTCATAGCGACGCTGTTTTTGATCCTTCGATGTCGGCTCTCCTATCATTGAAGCGTAATTCACCAAGTGTTGGATTGTTCACCCACCAATAGGGAACGTGAGTCGGGTTTAGACCGCCGTGAGACAAAGTTAGTTTTACTCACCATGACCGCTGCCGCGATGGTAATTCAACCTAGTACGAGGAACCGCTGATTCGCACAATTGGTCATCGCGCTTGGTTGAAAGCCGCTGGCGCGGTTACCGCTGACCGTTATGACCAACGCCTAATCCGCCCGCGACGCTCGTGTCCGGCGCTCGCTGCCGAAGCAGAGGCCTCCGCCGCAGAGGCACGTGCCGCTGGTTGCCCCGCGGCTGACGACGCCGACGGCCCGCGCCGCCGCTTGAAGTACTATTCCCTAACGCGCCGCGGTAATTCTTGCAGACGACTTAAATACGCGACGGGTATTGTAGTGGCAGAGGCCTGGCCGCCACGATCCACCGAGATTCAGCCTTTGTCGCCCGATTCGCCCTCCGCTCATCTCCTCTCGCCCACGAGGTTCCGACGCCTCTTACCCTCCCGCCCCTTAACGCACGAGGATGCCCCCATCACTTTCTGGGCAAAGAAGTCTTGAAACATTAAAGGTCAAGCGCCCGCACCATCCCTTTCCTAAGTCCAAAATGTGCCCGTGGCAAAGGATGCCCGCTGCCTCCCGGGCTTGCCCCCGACGAGCCCGCGGCGTGCCTGCCTCCCGCTTGCTCCCCGACAGCCCGTGGCGCTGGCCTGCCTCCCACTTGCTCCTCGATTGGCCCGTGGCAAAGGCCTGCCTCCTGGCAAAGGCCCTTCCGGGGCTGCCTCGACGTGGCAGTTGCCTGCCTCCCGCTTGCTCCCGACGGCCCGTGGCAGCTGCCTCCGGGCTCCTGCCTCCTCTCGACGGCCCGTGGCAAAGGCCTGCCTCCTGGGGCTGCCCTCTCGACAGCCCGTGGCTGCAAGGCCTGCCTCCCGCTTGCCCCCGACGGCCCGTGGCGCTGCCTGCCTCCCGCTTGCCCCCGACGGCCCGTGGCAGTGCCTGCCTCCTGGGCTGCCCCCGACGGCCCGTGGCGGGCGCGCCTGCCTCCTGGGCTTGCTCCCCGACGGCCCGTGGCAAAGGCCCGCTGCCTCCCGCTTGCCCCCCGACGGGCCCGTGGCGCTGCCTGCCTCCTGGGCTTGCTCCCCGACGGCCCGCGTGGCAAAGGCCTGCCTCCCGCTTGCCCCCGACGGCCCGTGGCGGCTGCCTGCCTCCTGGGCTTGCCCCCGACGGCCCGTGGCGCTGCCCGCTGCCTCCCGGGCTTGCTCCCGACGGCCCGTGGCAAAGGCCTGCCTCCTGGGCTTGTTCCCGACGGGCCCGTGGCAAAGGCCTGCTGCCTCCCGCTTGCCCCGACGGCCCGTGGCGCGCTCCTGCCTCCTGGGGCTGCCCCGACGGGCCCGTGGCAAGGCCCTGCCTCCCGCTTGCCCCCGACGGCCCGTGGCGCTGCCTGCCTCCTGGGCTTGCCCCCGACGGCCCGTGGCGTTGCCTGGCCTCCCGCTGCCCCTCGACGGCCCGTGGCAAAGGCCTGCCTCCCTGGGCTTGCCCCGACGGCCCGTGGCGCTGCCTGCCTCCCGGGCTTGCCCCGACGGCCCGTGGCAGTGCCTGCCTCCCGCTTGCCCCCGACGGCCCGTGGCAGTGCCTGCCTCCCGCTGTTCCCCGATTGCCTGCGGCAAAGGCTCTGCCTCCCGCTTGCCCCCGACGGCCCGTGGCAAAGGCCTGCCTCCTGGGCTTGCCCCCGACGGGCAGTGCCTGCCTCCCGCTGTTCCCGACGGCCCGTGGCAAAGGCCTGCCTCCCGCTTGCCCTCGACGGCCCGTGGCAGTTGCCCAAAGGCCTCCCAGCTTGCTCCCCCGATTGGCCCGTGGCAGTGCCTGCCTCCTGGGCTTGCCCCCGACGGCCCGTGGCAAGGCCTGGCCTCCCGCTTGCTCCCCGACGGCCCGTGGCAGTGCCTGCCTCCCGCTTGCCCCGACGGCCCGTGGCGCTGCTCCGGGCCTCCCGCTGCCCCCGACGGCCCGTGGCAGCGCCTGCCTCCCGCTTGCTCTCGATTGGCCCGTGGCAGTGCCTGCCTCCCGGGGCTTGCCCCCGACGGCCCGTGGCGCTGCCTGCCTCCCGGGCTTGCCCCCGACGGCCCGTGGCAGTGCCTGCCTCCCGCTGCCCCCGACGGCCCGTGGCAAGTGCCTGCCTCCTGGGGCTTGCTCCTTCGATTGGCCCGCAGTGCGCCTGCCTCCCAGCTTGCCCCCGACGGCCCGTGGCAAAGGCCTGGCCCTCCCGCTGTTCCCGACAGCCCGTGGCGCTGCCTGCCTCCTGGGCTTGCCCCGACGGCCCGTGGCGCTGCCTGCCTCCCGCTTGCCCCCGACGGCCCGTGGCAAAGGCCTGGGCCTCCCGCTGTTGCCCCCGACAGGCCCGTGGCAAGGCCTGGGCCTCCCGCTTGCCCCGACGGCCCGTGGCGCGCCTGCCTCCTGGGCTTGCCCCCGACGGCCCGTGGCAAAGGCCTGGCCTCCCGCTTGCTCCCCGACGGCCCGGCAGATCGCTCAACGCCTCCCTGCTCTTGCACGGGGCGTTTGTTATTCACCCATCTCATGCAAAATGAGGCTATAATTGGCACGGATGCGCTTTATTCTCAGCTAATAGGCAAAAAGAGGTTCGCTCGCCCTTTGCTAGCGATACACTAACATTTTTATTTTCGCGTGCTCTCGTCCCTAACATGCTTTTTGCTTATAAGTTATGTTATTCTCTTCAGATAATGATTGAAATATTACCCAAGATATTCCAAATATTGGTGCCTTGCATCTACGCTTACCTTCATCATGTGGGGATGCTATCTATGGAGCGCTTTCATGCTCTCACTATGACCCTAAGGTTTTGTGCTTCATGTTTTATGGAACAATTCCTCATTGAGTATAAAGAGCACAAAATCTAATATTGTGCACATGACAACTCTTCTATGATTTTTCTCTACTTACCTTCCATGCCGATATGGCCAAATGTTATGCCCTAAGCCAATTCTCCGTAAACTTTAAGAAAACCACCCAATGACAACTCAAATGGGTTTATAATATTTTTCTGATGTTCCACAAAAATTTGGTGATTTTCTGATGAGTTTTCTATTTTTATGAATTTATGTATTTTTCGGTTAAAAATAAAAAAATAGCTACGGTGAAAAAAAATTTCAAAATTTTTGTGAGAGTAGATTACATTTTTCTAAACACCTCTGCAAAAATCAGGTCAAAATACCCAAAATTGAATTTTTAGGGGTGTGATGGCTCGTACATAGTCATGTTTCCTCCCGCTGCACTTCATTGTGTTCCTAATGCTCTTTAGGGGTGTGGGTAGTCACCTCGGGGCCAGCAAGGTCGGCCCGGGATGCCTCTGTGCCATATGTGGGCATCGGTTTAGCATGGAAATTAGCTTGTTAGCCCCTCTCCACCTCTACCCCGCTTGGAAGTCGGAAAAATCGAAAAATCCTCAGGCAGGGCCCGCCCGCCATGGCTCTGCCCGCTCGCAGCAATTGTGGGAAATGAATCGTGGTTGAATCCTATATAAAAGTGTGTCGAATGGATGCTAGTGCATGGTGCGAGCATGGCATTTGCGCGTCGTGCTTGTGCCGACGCATGAAGCGCATACGCGCTGCAATCCGGGCATGGAGCTTCTGGCCAACGCTTGCAAACTAACTCTGGGCTAGACTCAATCACGACGATGAACCCAAAGGCTATTGGGGCCGATCTCCATGCTTGCGTGTGTCAATTGGATGCTGGTGCAAGGTGTGGGCGTGGCATTGCGGTTATTCCCGTGGCCGGGCGTTTGCCGGATAGGCGATGCAATCGGGCATGGTGTGAGTTCTCGTGGCATAGGCTTTGAGGACTTTGGGTCCGTGGTAGAGCCGACTTTATTGGGGTCGATCTCCTTGCTCGAGGGTGTTAAGTGAAAGTCGGTACAAGGTGTGGGCATGGTGCTTACGTGTCGTGCTTGTGTCGAAAGTGGCGACATGCAACGCCATCGGCATGGGGTGAGCTCCCGATGGGGAAGGCTTGCAGGAGTTGGGATGCTACATTACTCGGGTCGTGGATGGACGCCGGGTCGCGGCGATCGCGGCATTGCTCAGTTGTGGGAATGAGTCGCCCGTGCTTCCGCAAGTGTTGAGGCATTACAAGTGTTGGGAGAGGGCGTGCGTTACGATGCCGTGCTTGATCCTATGCGCGAGCGATGTCGCAGGCATGAGTTGTGGCATTGAGTGGTAGGCGCTTTCCTTCGATTGCGTGTGGTGTGCATTGTTGCTTGCGCCGATGTGTCCCTTTGTGATCGCTGCCTTTGCTTAGGTTGAGGGGACGAGCCCGGTGCCTTTACTTTGCTGAAGTTGTGCGAATGTTGAGGTGAGGGCGTATGCTTCATGCCACATGTGCTCGAGCCGATGCATGAGCTCGCGAGGCATGTGTTGAGAACATTGTACGGCGAAGTTTCTTCTACGCGGTGATTGTGACCGTTACAAAGCCCCATTCTTTCCCTTCCTGCTTGCATTTGCTACTAAGGTTGCGGGATGAGCCCGGTGCCGATGTTTTGTTGAGGCGACGCGAGTGCTTGGTGAGGGTGCGCGCTCGCGCCGTGCTCAATCCGATGTGCGAGCCGCCGAGGCAAGGCCGAGGCATCAGATGGGGAATCTCGTGGCCGAGGTCACCGCTTTACGCCCGTAATCGACGTCCTTCGTGTTGCTTGTATTTCACCGCTCGCTTCGCCCCTCCTCGGATTTGTTTCGCGCCAAGCGTGTGAGTAGCGGTTCCATTCGGCGTTTTGACTTCCCATCGTGCTTCCGCCGCCGGGGCAATTCGTTGCGGGATCACCGCCAACGTGACGCGGGCGCGCATGAGCGTTGTTTGGTCGCTTGGGTTGGCGTGCTCTTTGCTCGAGCATTGAACCGTTGGCTCTCGATCCCTTCAGCTTGTTGCCCGAGAGCGGAATGTGCCTCGTGACATGATTCGTTCCTCGTGTTGCATACCCACGAAAGCGAATTCAAAGCTATGCTGTCCCGCTGCTGGCGCCTTGTTTAGGTGCGAGGTGAACCTCAGAGCGCATCCGTGCTCCAAGCATGCTCACCGCCGCCGTGGCTCACGGAATGTCGCTGCGGTTTCGGATGCGGAATGTGATGCGCGGAGGGGTGGCAACTCCTCCATCAGCCCCAAACGCCCAATCGGTAACGGAACGACCGACGCTACCGTCTCGAGGCCTCGCTCGCCGGGCAGGCGGGCGACGCCGCCGCGGCGAATGCTACCCGTTGATC
>NW_026614808.1:0-90000 GCF_030052815.1 Hevea brasiliensis | reverse complement strand
ATCATTGTGAAGCGTAATTCACCAAGTGTTGGATTGTTCACCCACCAATAGGGAACGTGAGTCGGGTTTAGACCGCCGTGAGACAAAGTTAGTTTTACCTCATCGATGACCGCGCCGCGATGGTAATTCAACCTAGTACGAGGAACCGCTGATTCGCACAATTGGTCATCGCGCTTGGTTGAAAAGCCGCTGGCGCCGGTTACCGTATACCGATTATGACCAACGCCTAAGTCGTAATCCGCCGAGCGACGCCCGTGTCCGGCGCCCGCTGTTTACTCGCAGAGGCCCTCCGCCTCAGAGGCACGCGTGCCGTTGGCTGCCTCGCGGCGGACGAGCCGCTGGCCGCTTTGAAGTACTATTCCCACCGGCGCCGCGTAATCCTTTGCAGACGACTTAAATACGCGACGGGTATTGTAGTGGCAGAGTGGCCTTGCCGCCACGATCCACCGAGATTCAGCCTTTGTCGCCCGATTCGCCCTCCTCCGCTCATCTCCTCTCGCCCACGAGGTTCCGACGCCCCTTTCCCACCCTTAACATACACGAGGAGGCCCCTTCCGAGGATGCCCCCCATCACTTTCAAGGCAAAGCAAGTCTTGAAACATTAGGTCAAGTGCCGAGCACCATCCCTTTCCAAAGTCCAAAACAGCCCGTGGCGCTGCCTGCCTCCCGCTTGCTCCCCGACGCCCGTGGCGCGCTGCCTCCCGGGCTGATCCCCTCGATTGGCCAGGATGCAAGGCCTGCCTGGGGCTTGCCCCCGACGAGCCCGTGGCGCTGCCTGCCTCCTGGGCTTGCCCCGACAGCCCGTGGGCTGCCCTGCCTCCCGGGCTGCCCCCGACAGGCCCGTGGCAAAGGCCTGCCTCCCACTTGCTCCCTCGATTGGCCCGTGGCGCTGCCTGGGCCTCCTGGGGCTGCCGACGAGCCCGTGGCGCGCCTGCCTCCCGGGCTTGCCCCCGACGGCCCGTGGCGCTGCCTGCCTCTCGCTTGCCCCGACGGCCCGTGGCAAGGCCCGCCTCCTCCCTGCTCCCCGACGGCCCGTGGCAAGGCCTGCCTCCTGGGCTTGCCCCGACCGGGCCCGTGGGCAGTGCCTGCCTCCCGGGCTGCCCCCGACGGCCCGTGGCAGTGCCTGCTTCCTCCCGCTGCCCCCGACAGCCCGCGGGCGTGCCTGCCTCCCACTTGCTCCCCTCGATTGGCCCGTGGCAAGGCCTGGCCTCCCGGGCTGCCCCCGACGGCCCGTGGCAGTGCCTGGGCCTCCCGCTGCCCCCGACAGCCCGTGGCAAGGCCTGCCTCCTGGGCTGCTTCCCGACGGCCCGCGCAGTGCCTGCCTCCCGCTGCCCCCGACGAGCCCGTGGCAAAGGCCTGCCTCCTGGGCTTGCCCCCGACGGCCCGTGGCGCTGCCTGCCTCCCGCTTGTTCCCGACAGTTGGCTGGCTGCCTGCCTCCCGCTGTTCCCGACAGCCCGTGGCGCGCCTGCCTCCCGCTGTTCTCGACGGCCCGCGGCAAGGCCTGCCTCCCGGGCTGCCCGACGCCCGCGTGGCGCGCCTGCCTCCCGCTTGCCCCCGACGGCCCGTGGCGCCTGGCTGCCTCCCAGTTGCCCCTGTCACCCCACAAATTTTCACTCCCATAGAAGTCCAATTTTTTTCGCAAGGTGGCCTGCAGAGTGAGGTTCGGTGGGCGTAAGTCCTTGCGGGGCAAAGGGGTGGTACGCATTGTGTGGCAGGCAATGCGGGCGGAAAATGAGGTTCGTCGGCTAAACAGGCCCATCGGGTGAGCTGGAGAGCAATTCGGCAAGTGCTGGTGGAAATGAGGTTCAAGCTGCCAAGCCGGGCCCAAAATGAGGTTCGTGGCGTGCTGGAGGCCTACTGGCGCCTGCGGGGCATGCTGGGGAGCTCCGCGGGCCAAAACGAGGTTCATAGGCCGAGCGGCGGGCACGAAGGCCAGCAGGGCGCGCGAGCTGCGAGGGACAGCGCCGAAACGAGGTTCGGGCGCGCGCACGGGAGCGCGGAGCACAGCGCGCGGGAGTCTGGCCGAAACGAGGTTCTTCTGGCGGGGCGCGCGTGTCACCCCATTTTATTTTGCCCCGAGAAGTCCAAGTAATTTTGTTGTTGGCTGCCCATTTGAAGGCCTAAATTGGTGCGCAGGAATATTGCTAGGAGTGGGACGTGAAATTGCCTTGCATGTGGTCCATTAAAATTGGACGTGTATTGCATGGCCTTGGAGAAAGTTCACGAGAGAGAAGGCCACTTTGCATGGGCAATTGGAGTTACACGTGAAGAGTTGTCATGACATGGGAAAAGTGGGACGTCACTTGCATGCAAATGGAAATGAGATAGTGGCCAAGTGTAGAATGGTGCATGTGGAGCGCACTATAAATTGGTCCAAGTGAAGAATTCACGTGATGCTTGACATTCGGACATGCAATTGTATTTGGTGCACTAGTGGGCGGCACATGGAGCATGGCCACTTGAAAGTGGACCACGTGGGAGTGAGGGACACACCAATGTGGCGCACTATGGTAAATCACTCAAATGAAATTAGTGGGAGCATGTGGCGCACCAAAAGTGGGACAAGTGCACTTATACATGCATGGATCATGCATGGACGTGGGAGTGTAGAAGTGCTACGGCAATGTGGAGCCAACACTTGGGCATTGGACCTAAGATATTGGGGCGCACTACATGACTCAAGTGACCAGCCCATGAGCCGTTGGTGAGGGACTTGGCAGCGCATGAGAGGCGCACCAAATGGACAGCGCATGGGACAAAGAAGAGGAGCTACGTGCATGGGAAAGCAAGCCATGCATTGGGGACTTGGAGGGAAAGTCTCCCGCCTCATGGGGCTGGTCCATGGGACCCAGCAGATTGGGCGCCCATTTTTCCCTCCACACTTGAATTTCCATTGGCAAGTGGCCAAGTTGCAAGCTAGGTGGCGCAAGGTGGTGCTGCCCCACGTCCATCATGTTGACACCTCCATTTTCCCATGCTTCTTGTGGACACCTTGAGCTGATTTTTCTGCCACATGTTGGGCACATTTGGGACAGCCTATGCATGTATATAAGGGAGTTGTTCCCTTTTATTTTCGGTAGATAGAGATTGTGTGAGAGAGTGAACTTGCGGGAGCAACTTTGTGAGAGAGCTTGAGAGAGCTTTGTTTTTCCTTTAATGGCAATTGTATAGCTTTGTAAAGGAATAAGAGAAGTAGACCCCTACTTCGTGAATCCCTTGTCTTCTACCTTTCTTTATGTTGCCGAATGTATGGTTGTTGCATGGTTGTTGAATGCTTGTTGAATGGCTTACGCATGGTTGTGATTGTGGCTTGAGCTTGCGTGAAGTTGGGTTTCATTTGTTGGTTCCTTGCTTGCCGTGCGTGGATTTGCATGCTTGCCACCTTATTGCCGTGAGGTCCATTGTGTTGCCTAGCTTGTCTACTTGTGTTGCGCATGGTTGAGGTTAGTAACTTGTCATTTATGGTAACTTCATGCTTGAGTTGATTGTGTTGCTTGCGTGAGGATACTTGTGGTAGCTTGGTGTTGAGCTTGTTGCTTGGTTGCCTTGTGTTGCGGTTTGGATGTTGAGGTGCATTATTGGGCTGTTTGTTATTATTGCGTGAGTATCTTGTTGCTTGTGGGGTTGTTGTTTCCGCCATTGTTTAAGTTTGGTAGTGAACTTATTGTTGCCGTGGGACACTTTCTTGTTGGTTGGGATTTGTTGCCGTGAGGTTTCTCTTGGTGTGTTGAGTGGTTTGCCGTGAGCCTTGTGTTTAAGGTTGGCATTATTACACCTTGTGAACGTGAGGTTCCTCATTGGGCGTTGTTGAGTTTATTGCCGTGAACAAGTGAGGTTCATTGTTGAGCTTTGGGTGACTTGTTTGCCGTGAGGTTCTTGGTGTTGGGATTGGTTGCCGTGGACCTTTAGTGTAAGGGAGGTAGCCGTGTGGGATCCTAGGGACCAAGGAGAGGCTGACTTGCTTGTGGAGGTGCAAGTGCCGCGCGGGGTAGTTGTTGTTGGGTTGAAAAAAAAATTGCCCCGTGACAGTTGGTATCAGAGCAACTGGGAGAAGTGTGTCTCGGCAAAAATGGCTGAAGTGAGTGACAAGGCGCAATGCAGTCCTTTGTTGGCAGAACAAGCGGCTGGTACAAAGACCAAGTGGTTGGGCAAGTTTATGAGCTCTTCTCAAATGAGAGAGGAGTTGGGAAACCTTGAAACGAAACTGGAGAAATTGAAAAATGAAAATGAGGCTATGAGAATTGTTCATGCCGAGGAGATGGCCACATTGAGGGAAGACAACCATGTTCTTAAAGAAGAGGTAGAAAGATTGAAGGGAGAAATGGAGGAAATGCGGGGAAAATTTGTGTTGCTTGCAAGATTGGTGGCCCGAAAATGTGGGACCAATCCTCACTCCACATTCTCTACCCCTACGGCAAGGGTGGAGAGACCTAAGCCGTGCGCAGCCAAGAGCGAGGGAGGCGCAAGGGAAAACTTCCGCAGCCCAAGTGAGAACCGAAGAGGTGTGAGGGCAGTGTTGAAGTGTTACCGGTGTAGGGGACCGCACAAGAAGCGGGACTGTCCGAAGAAGGCAGTGTTTGTGGCCAAGGGAAAAGAGCCAGAAAAATCTTCTTCACCACTGGAGCCAGCAAGCAGTGGAAGCTTGATGTGTGGGTCACTTGGTGCCATGAGCTTGGTTGGACCAAGTGAGGTTCCTAGTGGGGATGCAGTGGATGTGTGTGAATTGCCGAAGAAGCTGCCACCCGAGGGAGAGGTGGGCTGTGTGAGTGAACCAGCAGCCGGATGTCCGAGGGAAGTGGTATTGTCGGCGAAGAGAGGAGGCAACTCGCCGAGGAAGAGGAGGAAAAGGTGCAAGGCCAAGAGAGTGGCGCAGTCACCTAGCCACACGGACGGGGAAGGTGTTGGAACACAGCAGAAGGCCGATGGCAATGAGTCGCATGGACAAGAGAGAAGTCCTGGGCGACGTGGAAAATTCCGAGAGAATTTTGACCGGGGAGGTCGTGGATGGCAATTGACCGAATGGGTGCGTCAGTTGGCCAGTTTGGTAGCAAATGTGCCGAAATTGCTGGATGAGAAGCAAGCCGATCGAATGGAGAAGATTGGTGTTTCTGAAATTGCCAAGTACGGTTTCGCGCGTGGGCAAGAGGCGATGGTTCACATCAAGTGGAGGCGCGTGAAGTACCGTGCTGAAGTTCGTTACGTATTGCTTGACGGCCATCGTGTTTACGACCGCCTACTTCATTGGAACTCCTTTCTTGCTCCCTTGAGCCTGCCCGTAGAGTAATTTCCGCTTACCAATCTTCTCTCTTTGATCGGCTTGTTGCTTCTCATCCAGCAATTTCAGCCCGCTTTGTTATCAAACTAGCTACAATTGACACCCACTCCTGGCCAATCGCCATGAACGCACTTCTCGCCAAAATTTCGACTTTCCACGCCGCCAGACTTCTGTCCATGCGACCATTGCCATCGCCTTCACGTGTTCCAACACCTTCCCCGCCTCGGTGGCTAGGTGATCGCGCTACTTCTTGGCCTTTGCAGTGGCACCTTTCCTCCTCCTTCTCGAGCGAGGTTGTTCGGCCTCTCTTGCTTCAAGAATACCACTTCCACCTGACATCCGTCACCGGTTCACTCCACACACCCCACCTCCCCCCGTGCGGGCGCTCTTCCGGCAATTCACACATATTCACTGATCCCCACTCAGGAACTCCCACTGTCCAACTAAAACTCATGGCACCAAGTGACCCACACGAAGCTTCCTCACTTGTCGCTCCAGAGTGCGTAAGATTTTTCCTCTTTCCCTTGGCCACAAACACTGCTTTCTTCGGACAGTCCCTCTTCCTGTGCGGTCCCCTACACCGGTAACACTTCAACACTGCCCTCACACCTCTTCGGTTCTCACTTGGGCTGCGGAAGTTTTCCCTCGCGCTTCCTTCACTCTCGGATGCGCCCGGCTTAGGTCTCTCCACCTTTGCCGTAGGGGTAGAGAATTTTGAGTGAGGATTGGTCCCACATTTTTGGGCCACCAATCTTGCAAGCAACACAAATTTTCCTGCATTTCTCCATTTCTCTTCAATCTTTTCTACTTTCTTAAGAACATGGTTGTCTTTCCTCACGGTGGCCATCTCTACGGCGTGGACAGTTTTCATAGCCTCATTTTCATTTTTCAATTTCTCCAGTTTCGTTTCAAGGTTTCCCAACTCCTCTCTCATTTGAGAAGAGCTCATGAATTTGCCCAACCACTTGGTCTTTGTACCAGCCGCTTGTTCTGCCAACAAAGGACTGCATTGCGCCTTGTCACTCACTTCAGCCATTTTTGCCGAGACACACTTCTCCCCTTGGGGCTCTGATACCAACTGTCACGGGACAATATTTTTCAACCCAAAAACACCAAAATCCCGTGCGGCACTTGCTATCACCAAGCAAGTCAGCCTCTCTTGGTCCCAAGGATCCCACACGGCTACCTCCTTTACACCAAAGGACCACGGCAACCCAATCCCAACCACAACAGGAACCTCACGGCAAACAAGTCACCCAAAGCTCATCAATGAACCTCACTTGTTCACGGCAACAAACTTAACAACGCCCAATGAGGAACCTCACGTTCACAAGGTGTAATGCCAACCTTAAACACAAGGCTCACGGCAAACCACTCAACACACCAAGAGAAACCTCACGGCAACAACAATCCCAACCAACAAGAAAGTGTCCCACGGCAACAATAAGTTTACTTACCAAACTTAAACAATGGCGGGAAACAACAACCCCATTAAGCAACAAGATGCTCACGCACAATAACAAACAGCCCAATAATGCACCTCAACATCCAAACCGCAACACAAGGCAACCAAGCAACAAGCTCAACACCAAGCTACCACAAGTATCCTCACGCAAGCAACACAATCAACTCAAGCATGAAGTTACCATAAACAAGCAACTAACCTCAACCATGCGCAACACAAGTAGACAAGCTAGGCAACACAATGGACCTCACGGCAATGAGGTGGCAAGCATGCAAATCCACGCACGGCAAGCAAGGAACCAACAAATGAAACCCAACTTCACGCAAGCTCAAGCCACAATCACAACCATGCGTGTGGCATTCAACAAGCATTCAACAACCAGGCAACAACCATACATTCGGCAACATAAAGAAAGGTAGAAGACAAGGGAGTAAGGAAGTAGGGGTCTACTTCTTTTATTCCTTTACAACAAGCTATACATTTGCCATAAAAAGGAAAAACAAGCTCTCACAAAGCTCTCTCACAAGTTGCTCCCGCAAACTCACTCTCTCACACAATCTCTATCTACCGAAAATAAAAGGGAACAACTCCCTTATATACATGCACGGCTGTCCCAAATGT
The DNA here is from genome assembly GCF_030052815.1 of Hevea brasiliensis. Lineage (NCBI taxonomy): Eukaryota > Viridiplantae > Streptophyta > Magnoliopsida > Malpighiales > Euphorbiaceae > Hevea > Hevea brasiliensis. The sequence continues at coordinate 82,638 of NW_026614808.1, read as the reverse complement.
GCCCAACATGTGGCAGAAAAACATCAGCTCAAGGTGTCCCAAAAGAAGCTAGGGAAAATGGATGTGTCATCATAAGGGACATGGGGCAGCATCACCTTGCGCCACCTAGCTCCCAAGTTGGCCACTTGCCAATGGAAATTCAAGTGTGGAGGGAAATATTGGGCGCCCATTCTGCTGGGTCCCATGGACCAGCCCCATGAAGCGGGAAACTTTCCCTCCAATCCGCCAATGCATGGCTGTTTCTCCCATGCACGTAGCTCCTCTTCTTTGTCCCATGCGCTGTCCATTTGGTGCGCCTCTCATGCGCTGCCAAGTCCCTCACCAACGGCTCATGAGTTGGTCACTTGAATTATGTAGTGCGCCCCCAATATCTTAGGTCCAATGCCCAAGTGTTGGCTCCGCATTGCCGTAGCACTTCTACACTCCCACGTCCATGCATGATTTATGCATATGTAAGTGGACTTGTCCCACTTTTGGTGCGCCACATGCTCCTACTCACCCCCATTTGAGTGATTTACCATAGTGCGCCACATTGGTGTGTCCCTCACTCACACGTGGTCCACTTTCAACTGGCCCTGCTCCATGTGCCGCCCACTAGTGCACAAAATACACTTGCATGTCCGAATGTCAAGCATCACGTGACTTCTTCACTTGACCAATTTATAGTGCGCTCCACATGCACCATGCTACACTTGGCCACTATCTCATTTCCATTTGCATGCAAGTGACGTCCCACTTTTCCCATGTCATGACAATTCTTCACGTGTAACTCCAATTGCCCATGCAAAGTGGCCTTCTCTCACGTGAACTCTCTCCAAGGCCATGCAATACACGTCCAATTTTAATGGACCACATGCAAGGCAATTTCACGTCCCACTCCTAGCAATATTCCTGCGCACCAATTTAGGCCTTCAAATGGGCAGCCAACAACAAAATTACTTGGACTTCTCGGGGCAAAATTAAAATGGGGTGACACGCGCGCCCCGCCAGAAGAGAACCTCGTTTGGCCAGACTCCGCGCTGTGCTCCAAGGCTGCTGCGCGTGCCCGAACCTCGTTTCGGCGCTGTCCCTCGCAGCTCGCGCGCCCTGCTGGCCTTCGTGCCCGCCGCTCGGCCTATGAACCTCGTTTTGGCCCGCGGAGCTCCCCAGCATGCCCCGCAGGCGCCAGTAGGCCTCCAGCACGCCACGAACCTCGTTTTGGGCCCGGTTTGGCAGCTTGAACCTCATTTCCACCAGCACTTGCCGAATTGCTCTCCAGCTCACCCGATGGGCCTGTTTAGCCGACGAACCTCATTTTCCGCCCGCATTGCCTGCCACACACGCGCATTTCATCCCTTTTGCCCCAAGGACTTACGCCCACCGAACCACTCGCAGGCCACCTTGCGAAAAAAAAATTGACTTGGTGGAGTGAAAATTTGTGGGGTGACAGGGCAATCGGGAGGCACTGGCATCGCCACGGCCCGCCGGGGCAATCGAGGAATCGGGCATCGCCACGCCCGCCGGGGCAATCGAGGCATCGGGCATCGCCACGCTCGCTTGGCAATCGAGGCACTGGCATCGCCACGGCCCGCCGGGGCAATCGGGAGGCATCGCATCGCCACGCCCGGGGCAATCGGGAGGCACCGGCATCGCCACGCCCGCTTGGGAGCAATCGGGAGGCATCGGGCATCGCCACGGCTCGCCGGGGCAATCGAGGAATCGGCATCGCCACGCCCGCTTGGGGCAACCGAGGCATCGGGCACGCCACGCTCGCCGGGGCAATCGAGGCACTGGCATCGCCACGGCCCGCCGGGGCAATCGGGAGGCATCGGGCACCGCCACGGCAATCGAGGGGAGCGGGAGGCACCGCATCGCCACGGCTCGTTGGGCAATCGGGAGGCATCGGGCACGCCACGCCAATCGGCGGAGCAATCGAGGCACTGGCATCGCCACGCCCGCCGGGGCAATCGGGAGGCACCGCATCGCCACGGCCCGCTTGGGAGCAATCGAGGAATCGGGCATCGCCACGGCCCGACGGCAATCGAGAGGCATCGGGCACGCCACGCCAATCGCGGGAGCAACCGAGGCACTGGCATCGCCACGGCTCGCTTGGGCAATCGAGGAATCGGGCATCGCCACGCCCGCCGGGGCAATCGGGAGGCACTGGCATCGCCACGGCCCGCTTGGGAGCAACCGGGAGGCATCGCATCGCCACGGCTCGCTGGGGCAATCGAGGAACTGGCATCGCCACGGCCCGCCTGGGCAATCGGGAGGCACCGCATCGCCACGCCCGCTTGGGAGCAATCGAGGCACTGGCATCGCCACGGCCCGCTTGGGGCAATCCGAGGAATCGGGCATCGCCACGGCCTGCTTTTGGACTTGGGAAAGGGATGGTGCTCGCACTTGACCTTTAATGTTTCAAGACTTGCCGACCGAAGTGATGGGGCATCCTCAAGGGGCCTCCTGGGGTAAGGGGGCGCTGAACCTCGTGGGGCGTAGAGGAGATGAGGCGAGGGGATGGGGAGGGACGACCTGAGCGACAAAGGGCTGAATCTCGGATCGTGGCAGCAAGGCCACTCGCCACTTACAATACCCCGTCACAGACGGCTCGCAGCGATTCTCGCCCGACGCCGTGGGAATAGTACTTGGCGCGCCCGCTCGCCCGCCGCTGGGCTTGGCCAACGGCACGCGCTCGGGCCGGAGGGCCCCATCGCTGGTCGGCAAGCGGCGCCGACACGGCGCCGCTCGCCCTGGATTCGACTTAGAGGCGTTCACCATAATCCAAATAAGACGGTAGCTTCGCGCCATCGCTTTTCAACCAAGCCGCGATGACCAATTGTGCGAATCAACCGCTCTCTCGCATCAGGTTGAATTACCACGCGACGCCGGCCATCGCAGGGTAAAACTAACTCGCCTCACGACTCGCCTAAACCCACCACGCTCCCTATTGGTGGGTGAACAATCCAACACTTGGTGAATTCGCTTCACAATGATAGGAAGAGCCGACATCGAAGGATCAAAAGCAACGCCGCTTATGAACGCTTGGCGCCACAAGCCGCTTATCCCCGTGGTAACTTTTCCGACACCTCTAGCTTCAAATTCAAGGTCTAAAGGATCGATAGGCCACGCTTTCACGGTCAGATTCGCATCGGAAATCGTAATCAAACGAGCTTTTACCCTTTGTTCCACACGAGATTGCTCGCTGAGCTCATCTTAGACACCGCGTTATCTTTTAACAGATGTGCCGCCTCACCCAAACTCCCACCGACAATGTCTTCCGCTCGATCGCCGTGGCGGCCTTGGGTCCAAAAAGAGGGCGAGGCCCCGCCTCCGATTCACTAATAAGTAAAATAACGTTAAAAGTAGTGGTATTTCACCGCCGCCGCTTCCGCCTCCCACTTATCCTACACCTCTCAAGTCATTTCACAAAGCCTCGGACTAGAGTCAAGCTCAACAGGTCTTCTTCCTCACGATTCCGCCAAGCCCGCTCCTTTGGCCGTGGTTTCACCGATAGTAGACAGGATGTGGGAATCTCGTTAATCCATTCATGCGCCACTAATTAGATGACGCAGGCATTTGGCTACCTTAAGAGAGTCATAGTTACTCCCGCCGCTTACCCGCGCTTTGGTTGAATTTCTTCACTTTGACATTCAGAGCATCGCGTAAATCACATTGCGTGAGCATCCGCAGGACCATCGCAATGCTTTGTTTTAATTAAACAATGGATTCCCTTGTCCGCACTCGGGCTCGAGTCGATCGCTCGACGCCGGAAGGCCCCCGAGGCCGCTCTCATTGTCTCGGCCGCACGCTGGCGACCCGCCTCGCCGCGGAGCAGCTCGAGCAGTCCACGACACCGACGGTTCGGATCGACCCCGCCCACTTCTCGTGAGCCAATCCTTTTCCCGAGGTTACTGATCCGCTTTGCCGACTTCCTTGCCTACATTGTTCCATTGGCCGCAGGTCGCTCACCTTGGAGACTGATGCGCGTTATGAGTACGACCGGGCGCGGAGGCACTCGGCCTCCGGATTTTCACTGCCGCCGGGCGCACCGACACCGCGCGACGCGGCGGTGCTCTTCTCCGGCCGCTGACCCTACCTCCGATCGAAGTCGCTTCTGTGGTGGGCGGTCGTTAAACGTAAAAGATAACTCTTCCCGAGGCCCCGCCGACGCCTCCGACTTCCTAACGCCGCCACCGCCAAGGCCCTGCTCGGGAATTTTAACCCGATTCCTTTCGGCTCGCATGACGCTTGCCGTCGACGGCTTCCCCGCCTCTTAGGATCGACTAACCCATGTGCAAGTGCCGCTCACATGGAACCTTTCCTCTTCGCCTTCAAAGTTCTCATTTGAATATTTGCTACTACCACTAAGATTCGCACCGACGGCCGCTTCCGCCGCTCGCGCTCGGTTTTGCAGCCGCCGCCGCGCCTCCTACTCATCGGCTCGCTCTTGCCCCGACGGCCGGTATAGGTCGCGCGCTTAAGCGCCATCCATTTTCGGGCTAGTTGATTCGGCAGTGAGTTGTTACACACTCCTAGCGGATTTCGACTTCCATGACCACCGCCCCGCTGCCTTAATCGACCAACACCCTTTGTGGGTTCTCGGTTAGCGCCGCTTGGGCACCGTGAACCCGCTTCCGGCTCATCCCGCGACGCGCTCGCTACCAAAAATGGCCCACTTGAGCTCGATTCCGTGGCGCCGCCAAATGCAGCTACTGGCCCTACCTATTTAAAGTTTGAGAATAGGTCGAGGGCGCGCTCCGATGCCTCTAATCATTGGCTTTACCCGATAGAACTCGCCCCGAGCTCCAGCCTATCCCGAGGGAAACTTCTGAGGGAACCAGCTACTAGACGGCTCGATTAGTCTTTCGCCCTATACCCAAGTCGATTTAACGATTTGCATCGCCAAGATCGCCGCTGGCCTCCACCGTAGTTTCTCCGCTTCGCCCCGCCAGCATAGTTCACCATCTTTCGTCCCGACAGCATGCTCTCACCGAACCCTTCTCGTAAGATCGAGGTCGGCCGGCGGCAACCTCGGGATCCCGCCACGCCTTCCTTGCGCTTACGGTTTACTTCCGCCGCTGACTCGCACACATGTCGACTTTGGTCCGTGGTTTCAAGACGGCCGAATGGGGAGCCCGCCGACGCCAGAGCGCTGCGGTGCCGGGCACGCCGTGACGGCTAGCCGATGTCCACGATCGCCGCGACGGCTCTCCGCTGGCGCTTTAGTGCCCGCTTGGGCCGCCGCGATCCGCTGGTCCGCGCTTCCGAAGCCGATCGGGCGGACCGCTTGTCGCTGCTCCACATCCGACCGGGCGCATCGCCGCCCCATCCGCTTCCTCCCGACAATTTCAAGCACTCTTGACTCTCTTTTCAAAGTCCTTTTCATCTTTCTCGCGTACTTTGTTCGCCATCGGCCTCTCGCACGATTTAGCCTTGACGGAATTTACCGCCCGATTGGGGTCAGATTCCCAAACAACCCGACTCGCAGACAAATACGTGGTGCGACAGTGGTCCGGCACGACGGCTTTCACTTTCTCCGCGCCTCTTCCAGTGGACTTGGGCCCGGCCGCCGAGGACGCTTCTCCAGATTACACCGACGCCGAGGGCGCCCGATTCTCAAGCCGGGCTCTTCCTGCTCGCTGCTACTAGGGGAATCTCGTAAGTTTTTTTCCTCCGCTTATTGATATGCTTAAATCACGGGTGTTCCCGCCGACTGGGTCGCGTCTGAGGCGCTCTCAGGGACGCGCAGGGGTCTCGGTCCCGGTACGGCGACGCGCGCTGGTCCGAGGGTCTTTCAACCACCGATAGTCAGGCGTATCATCGCCGAGGACTCGCTTTTGGGCCAACCGCGAGCGAGGAGCGCACGGAGGCCAGATCCGCCGCACCGCACGGGCGAGGGGTTGGGGGCGACGCTGCGCGTGACACCCAGCAGACGCGCCTCACCGGATGGCTTCGGCGCAACTTGCGCTCAAAGACTCGATGGTTCGCGGATTCTCGCAATTCACACCAAGCATCGTGATTTTGCCGCGCTTCTTCATCGATGCGAGAGCCGAGATATCCGCTGCCGAGTCGCTCGTTCTCGAAGAGGACGACGCGTCCGAACGGAGCGCTTTTCGCTTCATGTTCCTTGGCGCTTCACGGTTGGTTGTTAGGCCGCGAGAGAGCCGGCGAGGCCCACCGCTTCCTCGACCTTTCGGGCGACGGGGACCAAGGCCCCCGCGTCCCCGTGTTTGTGGACGCTGTCATGGGTCGCTTCGCGGAGCGTGTTTCGACAATGATCCTTCCGCAGTTCACCTACGAAACCTTGTTACGACTTCTCCTTCCTCTAAATGATAAGGTTCGCGACTTCGCGACGCCGCCGGCGCGAACCGCCCACGCCGCCGCGATCCGAACACTTCACCGACCATTCAATCGGTAGTAGCGACGGGCGGTGTGTACAAAGGGCGTGGACGTAGTCAACGCGAGCCGATGACTCGCGCTTACTAGGAATTCCTCGCTGAAGACCAACAATTGCAATGATCTATCCCCATCACGATGAAATTTCAAAGATTACCCGCCCGCTTCGCCAAGGCTATAGACTCGCTGAATACATCGCAGTAGCGCGCCCGTAACATCTAAGGGCATCATGCACTGCTATTGCCTCAAACTTCCTTGGCCTAAAAGGCCATAGTCCTCTAAGAAGTCCGTCATGAGGGTCACCTCCGCATAGCTAGTTAGCAGTCGAGGTCTCGCTCGCTAACGGAATTAACTGCATAAATCGCTTCCACCAACTAAGAACGCCATGCACCACCACCCATAGAATCAAGAAAGAGCTCTCACCACAATCCTTACTATGTCCGACTCGTAAGTTTCCGTGTTGAGTCAAATTAAGCCGCAGTGCTCCACTCCCGTGGTGCCCTTCCACAATTCCTTTAAGTTTCAGCCATGCACCATACTCCCTAACCCAAAGACTTTGATTTCTCATAAGGTGCCATGAGTCCTAAAAGCAACATCCGCCGATCCTCGGCTCGGCATCGCTTATGGTTGAGACTAGGACGGTATCCGATCGCCTTCGAGCCCCCAACTTTCGCTCTTGATTAATGAAAACATCCTTGGCAAATGCTTTCGCAGCTTGTTCGCCTTTCATAAATCCAAGAATTTCACCGACTATGAAATACGTAATGCCCCGATCGCCCCTCGTTAATCATTACTCCGATCCCAAGGCCAACACAATAGGACCAAATCCTATGATGTTATCCCATGCTAATGTATCCAGAGCGTAGGCTTGCTTTGAGCACTCTAATTTCTTCAAAGTAATACGAGGCACGACCGCCGCTTAAGGCCAGAGCGCATCGCCGCAGTATGGACGAGCCGACAGTGCACACCGCGAGGCGACCTGGCCGACTCCAACCCAAGGTCCAACTACGAGCTTTTTAATCGCAACAACTTAAATATACGCTATTGAGCCGGAATTACCGCTACCGCACCGCATTTGCCCTCCAATGGATCCTCGTTAAGGGATTTAGATTGTACTATTCCAATTACTGCACTCAAGAGCCCTGTATTGTTATTTATTGTCACTACCTCCCGTGTCGATTGGGTAATTTGCGCTCACGCCTTCCTTGGATGTGGTAGCCGCTTCTCGTGCTCCTCTCCTAATCGAACCCTAATTCTCCGTCACCCGTCACCACCATGGTAGGCCTCTATCCTACCATCGAAAGTTGATAGGGCGTAAATTTGAATGATGCGCCGCCGCACGATGGCCGCGGCGATCCGCCGAGTTATCATGAATCATCGTGAGCAACGCGCAGAGCCCGCCGACCTTTTATCTAATAAATGCATCCCTTCCGTAAGTCGGGTTTGTTGCACGATTAGCTCTAGAATTACTACTGCTATCCGAGCAGCGTATACCATCAAACAAACTATAATCGATTTAATGAGCCATTCGCAGCTTCACAATTAGTTCATACTTACACATGCATGGCTTAATCTTTGAGACAAGCATATGACTACCGGCAGATCAACCGTAGCATTCCTTCGCTGACGGCTGCCGCTCGCGACGAAGCTCCCGCGAGCCGAGGCCTCGAGACAGCGCCGGCCGCTCCGCTACCGATTGGACGCTTGGGCTGATGGAGGAGTTGCCACCCTCCGCCCGCATCACATTCCGTGATCCGAGAGCACAATGACATTCCGTGGGCCACGCTGAGGCATGCTTGGAGCACGGATGCCGCTACGGGTTCGCCTCGCACTCTAAACAAGGCGCAGTTAAAGCGGACAAAGATAGCTTTAATTCCGCTGTGGGTATGCAACACAGAACCGACCATGTCACCGAGGCACATTCCGCCTCGCAACAATCAAGGGGATCGAGCCAGCTCAATGCTCGAGCAAAGAGCCCGCCAACCCAAACGCATCAAACAACCGCCATGCGCCGCCACGCACGTTGAGCGTTGATCCCACTCCAACGAATTGCTCCCGACGACGCAGCGTAAGCACGATGGGAAGTCAAAACGCCGAATGGAACCGCTACTCACACCGCTTGACGCTAAACAAATCCGAGGAGGGACGAGGCTAACAAAGGAAATACAAGCAACACGGCGGGACCCGCCTGATTCTCGACGTAGCGTTGACTCGCCACGCAGGATTCCCATACAAGGCTCTCGCCTTGCCTCGCAGCCGCACATCGGATTGAGCACAGCCACAACGCCGCACTCTCACCAAGCACTCGCCGCCTCAACAAAACATCCGCACTGTGCTCATCCCCGCAACCTTAGTAGCAAATGCAAGCACCGGAAGGGAAAGAATGGGGCTTTGTAACAAAGGTAATCACCGCACCAAGAAACTCGCTGCATAATGTTCTCAACACATGCTCGCTGAAGCTCATGCATCGCTCGAGCACATGTGGCATGAAACGCCACGCCTCACCTCAACATTCGCACAACTTCAAAGAAAGTAAAGGCACCGTGCTCGCCCCTCAACCTAAGCAAAGGCAACGATCACAAAGGGACACATCGACGCAAGCAACAATGCACCACCGCAATCAAGGAAAGCGCTACCACTCAATGCCACAACTCATGCCTCGACATCGCCACAAGATAGGATCAAGCACGCATCGTAACGCCACGCCTCTCCCAACACTTGTAATGCCTCAACACTTGCGAAGCACCGCCACCATTCCCACAACCCGAGCAATGCACGATCGCAATGTACTCCGACGCCCATCCACGACTCCCGAGTAATGTAGCATCCCAACTCCCCGCAAGCCTTCCCATCGTGAGCTCACCCCATGCCCGATGGCGTTGCATGTCCGCTCGCACTCGACACAAGCACAAAGACGTAAGCACCATGCCCACACCTTGTACCGACTTTCACTTAACACCTCGAGAGCAAGGAGATCGACCCCAATAAAGTCTGGCCTACCACTGCACTCCAAAGTCCTCAAAAGCCTATGCCACCGAGAACTCACACCATGCCCAGCAGTATCGCTTATCCACAAGACGCCAAAGACAGAATAGCACGTAAATGCCACGCCCACACCTTGCACCAAAGATCCAATTGACACACGCAAGCATGGAGATCGCCCCAATAGCACCGGGTTCATCGCCGTGATTCGAGTCCAGCCCAAGGAGTTAGTTTGCAAACGCTGGCCAACCGGCTCCCATGCTCAGCAGTAACGCATGTCCGCCGCGACGCTTCAAGACAAGCACAAGACGCAAATGCCATGCTCGCACCATGCACCAGCATCCATTCGACACACTTTTATATAGGATTCAACCACCGATTCATTTCCCACAATTGTCGCGAACGGCCCGAGCCATGGCGGCCCACCACGCACGACGGATTTTTTCCGATTTTTTCCGACTTCCAACCGACGGGTAGAGGTTGAGAGGGGGCAAACACTCTAATTTCCATGCTAAACCGATGCCCACATATGGCTCGAGGCATCCCTGTGCCCGGCCTTCCTCGCTTCTGTGGGGTGACTACCCACACACCTAAACAGCATTAGGAACACAATGAAGTCTGGCATGAGGAAACATGACTATGTCTGAGCCATCACACCCCCCCTAAAAAATTCAATTTTGGGTATTTTGACCTGATTTTTTGCAGAGGTGTTTAGAAAAATGTAATCTACTCTCACAAAAATTTTGAAATTTTTTTTTTCACCGTAGCTATTTTTTTTAATTTTTTTAACCCGAAAAATACATAAATTCATAAAAAATAGAAAACTCATCAGAAAATCACCAAATTGTTTGTGGAACATCAGAAAAATATTATAAACCCATTTGAGTTGTCATTGGGTGGTTTTCTTAAAGTTTGCACGGAGAATTGGCTTAGGGGCATAACATTTGGCCATATCGGCATGGAAGGTAAGTAGAGAAAAAATCATAGAAGAGTTGTCATGTGCACAATATTAGATTTTGTGCTCTTTATACTCAATGAGGGAATTGTTCCATAAAACATGAAGCACAAAACCTTAGGGTCATAGTGAGAACGCAAGAAGCGCTCCATAGATAGCATCCCCACATGATGAAGGTAAGCGTAGATGCAAGGCACCAATGACTGGAATATCTTGGGTAATATTTCAATCACGTATACGAAGAGAATAACATAACTTATAAGCAAAAAGCATGTTAGGGACGAGCCTCGCTAAAATAAAATGTTAGTGTATCGTGTATAGCAAAGGCCAAAGTAACCTCTTTTTGCCTATTAGCTAAGGAATAAACTGCATCCCGTACAATTATAGCCTCATTTTGCATGAGATGGGTGAATAAACGCCTCGCAAGAGCACCGGGAGGCGCTGGGCATCGCCACGGCCCGCGGGGTAATCGAGGCATCGCACGCCAATCGGCGGGAGCAATCGAGGCACCGCATCGCCACGGCCCGCTTGGGCAATCGGGAGGCACCGCATCGCCACGGCCCGCTTGGGAGCAATCGGGAGGAATCTGGCATCGCCACGGCCCGACGGGGCAAATCGGGAGGCATCGGGCACGCCACGCCAATCGGCGGGAGCAACCGAGGCACCGCATCGCCACGGCTCGCCGGGGCAATCGGGAGGAATCGGGCATCGCCACGGCCCGCCGGGGCAAATCGGGAGGCATCGGGCATCGCCACGCTCGCTTGCGGCAATCGGGAGGCACTGGCATCGCCACGCCCGCCGGGGCAATCGGGAGGCACTGGCATCGCCACGGCCCGCCGGGGCAATCGGGAGGCACCGGGCATCGCCACGCCCGCTTGGGAGCAATCGAGGCACTGGCATCGCCACGGCCCGCCGGGGCAATCGAGGAATCGGGCATCGCCACGGCCCTGGGGGCAATCGGGAGGCATCGGGCACGCCACGCTCGCCGGGGCAATCGAGGCACTGGCATCGCCACGCCCGCCGGGGCAATCGAGGCACTGGCATCGCCACGGCCCGCCGGGGCAACCGGGAGGCACCGGCATCGCCACGGCCCGCTGGGGCAATCGGGAGGCATCGGGCACGCCACGCCAATCGGCGGGAGCAATCGGGAGGCACTGGCACGCCACGGCCATCGGCGGGAGCAATCGAGGCACCGGCATCGCCACGGCCCGCTTGGGCAATCGGGAGGCACCGCATCGCCACGGCCCGCCGGGAGCAATCGAGGAATCGGGCATCGCCACGGCCCGACGGCAACCGAGGCATCGGGCACGCCACGCCAATCGGCGGGAGCAATCGAGGCACGGGCATCGCCACGGCTCGCCGGGGCAATCGGGAGGAATCGGCATCGCCACGGCCCGCCGGGGCAATCGGGAGGCACTGGGCATCGCCACGGCCCGCTTGGGAGCAACCGGGAGGCATCGGGCACGGCCCGCTTGGGCAATCGAGGAATCGGCATCGCCACGGCCCGCCGGGGCAATCGGGAGGCACTGGCATCGCCACTGCCCGCTTGGGAGCAATCGGGAGGCACTGGCATCGCCACGCCCGCCGGGGCAATCGAGGAATCGGGCATCGCCACGGCCTGCTTTTGGACTTGGGAAAGGGATGGTGCTCGCACTTGACCTTTAATGTTTCAAGACTTGCCGACCGAAAGTGATGGGGCATCCTAAGGGGCCTCCTGGGGTAAGGGGGCGCTGAACCTCGTGGGGCGTAGAGGAGATGAGGCGAGGGGATGGGGAGGGACGACCTGAGCGACAAAGGGCTGAATCTCGGATCGTGGGCAGCAAGGCCACTCGCCACTTACAATACCCCGTCACAGATGGTCGCCCGCAGCGATTCTCGCCTGACGCCGTGGGAATAGTACTTGGCGCCCGCGCGCTCGCCCGCCGCGGGCTTGGCCAACCAAGACGCGCTCGGGGCCGGAGGGCCCCATCGCTGGTCGGCAAGCGGGCGCCGACACGGGCGCCGCTCGCCCTGACTCGACTTAGAGGCGTTTCACCATAATCCAAATAAGACGGTAGCTTCGCGCCACATCGCTTTTCAACCAAGCGCGATGACCAATTGTGCGAATCAACCGCTCCTCTCGCATCAGGTTGAATTACCACGCGACGCCGTCATCGCAGGGTAAAACTAACTCGCCTCACGACTCGCCTAAACCCACCACGCTCCCTATTGGTGGGTGAACAATCCAACACTTGGTGAATTCTCGCTTCACAATGATAGGAAGAGCCGACATCAAGGATCAAAAGCAACGCCGCTTATGAACGCTTGTCGCCACAAGCCGCTTATCCCCGTGGTAACTTTTCTCGACACCTCTAGCTTCAAATTCAAGGTCTAAAGGATCGATAGGCCACGCTTTCACGCGCTCAGATTCGCATCGGAAATCGTAATCAAACGAGCTTTTACCCTTTTGTTCCACACGAGATTGCTCGCTGAGCTCATCTTAGACACCGCGTTATCTTTTAACAGATGTGCCGCCTCACCAAACTCCCCACCGACAATGTCTTCCGCCGGATCGGCCGTGGCGGCCTTGGGTCCAAAAAGAGGGGCGAGGCCCCGCCTCCGATTCACTAATAAGTAAAATAACGTTAAAAGTAGTGGTATTTCACCGCCGCCGCTTCCGCCCCACTTATCCTACACCTCTCAAGTCATTTCACAAAGTCTGACTAGAGTCAAGCTCAACAGGTCTTCTTTCCTCACGATTCCGCCAAGCCCGCTCCTTGGTCCGTGGTTTCACCGATAGTAGACAGGATGTGGGAATCTCGTTAATCCATTCATGCGCCACTAATTAGATGACGCAGGCATTTGGCTACCTTAAGAGAGTCATAGTTACTCCCGCCGCTTACCCGCGCTTGGTTGAATTTCTTCACTTTGACATTCGTGAGCATCGCGTAAATCACATTGCGCGTGAGCATCCGCAGGACCATCGCAATGCTTTGTTTTAATTAAACAATGGATTCCCTTGTCCGCACTCGGGCTCGAAGTCGATCGCTCGACGCCGGAAGGCCCCCGAGGCCGCTCAGCCGTCTCGGCCGGGCACGCTGGCGACCCGCCTCGCCGCGAGCAGCCGAGCAGTCCGCCGACACCGACGGTTCGGATCGGGACCCCGCCCACTTCGTGAGCCAATCCTTTTCCCGAGGTTACTGATCCGCTTTGCCGACTTCCTTGCCTACATTGTTCCATTGGCCGCAGGTCGCTCACCTTGAGACTGATGCGCGTTATGAGTACGACCGGGCGCGGAGGCACTCGGCCCTCCGGATTTTCACGGCCGGGGCGCACCGACACCGCGCGACGCGGCGGTGCTCTTCCGGCCGCTGACCCTACCTCCGATCGAAGTCGCTTCTGTGGTGGGCGGGTCGTTAAACGTAAAAGATAACTCTTCCCGAGGCCCCCGCCGACGCCTCCGGACTTCCTAACGCCGCCACCGCCAAGGCCTGCTCGGGAATTTTAACCCGATTCCTTTCGGCTCATGACGACGCTGCCGGACGGCTTCCCCGCCTCTTAGGATCGACTAACCCATGTGCAAGTGCCGCTCACATGGAACCTTTCCTCTTCGCCTTCAAAGTTCTCATTTGAATATTTGCTACTACCACTAAGATTCGCACCGACGGCCGCTTCCGCCGCTCGCGCTCGTTTTGCAGCCGCCGCGCCTCCTACTCATCTGGCTCGCTCTTGCCCCGACGGCCGGGTATAGGTCGCGCGCTTAAGCGCCATCCATTTTCGGGCTAGTTGATTCGGCAGTGAGTTGTTACACACTCTTAGCGGATTTCGACTTCCATGACCACCGCCCCGCTGCCTTAATCGACCAACACCCTTTGTGGGTTCTGGGTTAGCGCAGCTTGGGCACCGTGAACCCGGCTTCCTGCTCATCCCGTGACGCCAGCTCGCTACCAAAAATGGCCCACTTGGAGCTCGATTCCGTGGCGCCGCCAAATACCGCACTGGCCCTACCTATTTAAAGTTTGAGAATAGGTCGAGGGCGCTGCGCCCCGATGCCTCTAATCATTGGCTTTACCCGATAGAACTCGCCCCGAGCTCCAGCTATCCCGAGGGAAACTTCTGAGGGAACCAGCTACTAGACGGCTCGATTAGTCTTTCGCCCTATACCCAAGTCGATTTAACGATTTGCATCGCCAAGATCGCCGCTGGCCTCCACCAGAGTTTCTCCGCTTCGCCCCGCCAGCATAGTTCACCATCTTTCGGTCCCGACAGCATGCTCTCACCAACCCTTCTCGTAAGATCGAGGTCGGCCGGCGTGCAACCCTGGGATCCCGCCACGCCTTCCTTGCGCTTACGGTTTACTCGCCCGCTGACTCGCACACATGTCGACTTTGGTCCGTGGTTTCAAGACGGCCGAATGGGGAGCCCGCCGCCGACGCCAGAGCGCTGGTGCCGGGCACGCCGTGACGGCGCGCTACCGATGTCCACGATCGCCGCGACGGCGCTCCGCGGCGCTTTAGTGCCCGCTTGGGCCGCCGCATCCGCGATCCGCCGGTCCGCGCTTCGAAGCCGATCGGGCGGACCGCTTGTCGCTGCTCCACATCCGACCGGGCGCATCGCCGCCCCATCCGCTTCCTCCCGACAATTTCAAGCACTCTTTGACTCTCTTTTCAAAGTCCTTTTCATCTTTCTCGCGCAGACTTGTTCGCCATCGGCCTCTCGCACGATTTAGCCTTGGACGGAATTTACCGCCCGATTGGGGCTGATTCCCAAACAACCCGACTCGCAGACAAATCGTGGTGCGACAGTGGTCCGGCACGACGGCTCTCACTTTCTCCGCGCCTTCCAGTGGACTTGGGCCCGTCCGCCACGAGGACGCTTCTCCAGATTACACCGACGCCGAGGGCGCCCGATTCTCGCCGGGCTCTTCCTGCTCGCCGCTTACTAGGGGAATCTCGTAAGTTTTTTTCCTCCGCTTTATTGATATGCTTAAACTCACGGGTGTTCCCGCCGACTGGGTCGCGGCCGAGGCGCTCCTCGGGGACGCGCAGGGGTCTCGGGTCCCGGCCGGCGACGCGCGCGCGCTCGTCCGAGGGTCTTTCAACCACCGATAGCCGTGGCGTATCATCGCCGAGGACTCGCTTTTGGGCCAACCGCGAGCGAGGAGCGCACGGAGGCCAGATCCGCCGCAGACGGGCGAGGGGTTGGGGGCGACGCTGCGTGACACCTGTGCAGACGCGTTCTCACCGGATGGCTTCGGCGCAACTTGGCGCTCAAAGACTCGATGGTTCGCGGATTCTCGCAATTCACACCAAGCATCGTGATTTTGCCGCGCTTCTTCATCGATGCGAGCCGAGATATCCGCTGCCGAGTCGCTCGTTCTCGAAGAGGACGACGCTGTCCGAACGGAGCGCTTTTCGCTTCATGTTCCTTGGCGCTTCACGGTTGGTTGTTAGGGCCGCGAGAGCCGGGCGGGCGAGGCCCACCGCTTCCTCGACCTTTCGGGGCGACGGGGACCAAGGCCCCGCGTCCCCGTGTTTGTGGACGCGTTCTCGGGTCGATCTGCGGAGCAGGATTCGACAATGATCCTTCATCAGGTTCAACTACGGAAACATTTTTACGACTTCTCCTTCATCTAAATGATAAGGTTCGCGACTTCTCGCGACGCCGCCGGCGGCGAACCGCCCACGCCGCCGCGATCCGAACACTTCACCGACCATTCAATCGGTAGGAGCGACGCGGTGTGTACAAAGGGCGTGGACGTAGTCAACGCGAGCCGATGACTCGCTCTTACTAGGAATTGATCGTTGAAGAGCACCAATTGCAATGATCGATCCCCATCTCGATGAATTTTCAAATATTACCCGCCCGCCGCCAAGGCTATAGACTCGCTGAATACATCGCAGTAGCGCTGCGGCGCCCGTAACATCTAAGGGCATCACTGCACTGCTATTGCCTCAAACTTCCTTGGCCTAAAAGGCCATAGTCCTCTAAGAAGTCGGGCCGCGAGGGTCACCTCCGCATAGCTAGTTAGCAGCCGAGGTCTCGCTCATAACTAATTAACTGCATAAATCGCTTCCACCAACTAAGAACGCCATGCACCACCACCCATAGAATCAAGAAAGAGCTCTCACCACAATCCTTACTATGTCCGACTCGTAAGTTTCCGTGTTGAGTCAAATTAAGCCGCAGTGCTCCACTCCCGTGGTGCCCTTCCACAATTCCTTTAAGTTTCACTTGCGACCATACTCCCTAACCCAAAGACTTTGATTTCTCATAAGGTGCCATGAGTCCTAAAAGCAACATCCGCCGATCCTCGGCTCGGCATCGCTTATGGTTGAGACTAGGACGGTATCCGATCGCCTTCGAGCCCCCAACTTTCGCTCTTGATTAATGAAAACATCCTTGGCAAATGCTTTCGCAGCTTGTTCGCCTTTCATAAATCCAAGAATTTCACCGACTATGAAATACGAATGCCCCGATCGTCCCTCGTTAATCATTACTCCGATCCCAAGGCCAACACAATAGGACCAAATCCTATGATGTTATCCCATGCTAATGTATCCAGAGCGTAGGCTTGCTTTGAGCACTCTAATTTCTTCAAAGTAACAAATACGAGGCACGACTCCGCCGCTAAGGCGTGGAGCGCATCGCCGCGTAAGGGACGAGCCGACAGTGCACACCGCGAGGCGGACCTGGCCGACCCAACCCAAGGTCCAACTACGAGCTTTTTAACCGCAACAACTTAAATATACGCTATTGAGCCGGAATTACCGCGCCGCACCGCACTTTGCCCTCCAATGGATCCTCGTTATGGGATTTAGATTGTACTATTCCAATTACTGCACTCAAGAGCCCGTATTGTTATTTATTGTCACTACCTCCCCGTGTCGATTGGGTAATTTGCGCTACCGCCGCCTTTCCTTGGATGTGGTAGCCGCTTCTCGTGCTCCTCCTAATCGAACCCTAATTCTCCGTCACCCGTCACCACCATGGTAGGCCTCTATCCTACCATCGAAAGTTGATAGGGCGTAAATTTGAATGATGCGCCGCCGCACGATGGCCGCGGCGATCCGCCGAGTTATCATGAATCATCGTGAGCAACGCGCAGAGCCCGCCGACCTTTTATCTAATAAATGCATCCCTTCCGTAAGTCGGGTTTGTTGCACGATTAGCTCTAGAATTACTACTGCTATCCGAGCAGCGTATACCATCAAACAAACTATAATCGATTTAATGAGCCATTCGCAGCTTCACACCAATTAGTTCATACTTACACATGCATGGCTTAATCTTTGAGACAAGCATATGACTACCGCAGGATCAACCGTAGCATTCCTTCGCTGACGGCTGCCGCTCGCGACGAAGCTCCCGCGAGCCGAGGCCTCGAGACAGCGCTGGCCGGTCGCTCCGCTACCGATTGACGCTTGGGTCGATGGAGGAGTTGCCACCCTCCGCCCGCATCACATTCCGTGATCCGAGAGCACAATGACATTCCGTGGGCCACGGCAGCCGCTGAGGCATGCTTGGAGCACGGATGCCGCTACGGGTTCGCCGCACTCCTAAACAAGGCGCAGCGAAAGCGGACAAAGATAGCTTTAATTCCGCTGTGGGTATGCAACACAGAACCGACCATGTCACCGAGGCACATTCCGCCTCGCAACAATCGGCGGGGATCGAGCCAACAGCTCAATGCTCGAGCAAAGAGCCCGCCAACCCAAACGATCAAACAACCGCCATGCGCCGCCACACGCACGTTGAGCGCTGATCCCACTCAACGAATTGCCCCCGACGCAGCGTAAGCACGATGGGAAGTCAAAACGCCGAATGGAACCGCTACTCACACCGCTTGACGCAAAACAAATCCGAGGAGGGACGAGGCGAACAAAGGAAATACAAGCAACACGGCGGGACCCGCCTCGATTCTCGACGTAGCGCTGACTCGCCACGCAGGATTCCCATACAAAGGCTCGCCTTGCCTCAAGAAACGCACATCGGATTGAGCACAGCCAACGCCGCACTCACCAAGCACTCGCCGCCTCAACAAAACATCCGCACTGTGCTCATCCCCGCAACCTTAGTAGCAAATGCAAGCACCGGAAGGGAAAGAATGGGGCTTTGTAACAAAGGTAATCACCGCACCAAGAAACTCGCCGCATAATGTTCTCAACACATGCCTCCGCTGAGCTCATGCATCGGCCGAGCACATGTGGCATGAAACGCCACGCCTCACCTCAACATTCGCACAACTTCAGCAAAGTAAAGGCACCGTGCTCGCCCTCAACCTAAGCAAAGGCAACGATCACAAAGGGACACATCGACGCAAGCAACAATGCACCACCGCAATCAAGGCGAAAGCGCCTACCACTCAATGCCACAACTCATGCCTCGACATCGCCACAAGATAGGATCAAGCACGCATCGTAACGCCACGCCTCTCCCAACACTTGTAATGCCTCAACACTTGCGAAGCACCGCCACCATTCCCACAACCCGAGCAATGCACGATCGCAATGTACTCGACGCCCATCCACGACTCCCGAGTAATGTAGCATCCCAACTCCCCGCAAGCCTTCCCCATCGTGAGCTCACCCCATGCCCGATGGCGTTGCATGTCCGCTCGCACTCGACACAAGCACAAAGACGTAAGCACCATGCCCACACCTTGTACCGACTTTCACTTAACACCCTCGAGAGCAAGGAGATCGACCCAATAAAGTCTGGCCTACCACTGCACTCCAAAGTCCTCAAAAGCCTATGCCACCGAGAACTCACACCATGCCCAGCAGTATCGCTTATCCACAAGACGCCAAAGACAGAATAGCACGTAAATGCCACGCCCACACCTTGCACCAAAGATCCAATTGACACACGCAAGCATGGAGATCGCCCCAATAGCACCGGGTTCATCGCCGTGATTCGAGTCCAGCCCAAGGAGTTAGTTTGCAAACGCTGGCCAACCGGCTCCCATGCTCAAGGTAACGCATGTCCGCCGCACGCTTCAAGACAAGCACAAAGACGCAAATGCCATGCTCGCACCATGCACCAGCATCCATTCGACACACTTTTATATAGGATTCAACCACCGATTCATTTCCCACAATTGTCGCGAACGGCCCGAGCCATGGCGCGGCCCACCACGCACGGATTTTTTCCGATTTTTTCCGACTTCCAACCGACGGGGTAGAAGTGGAGAGGGGGCTAACAAGCTAATTTCCATGCTAAACAGATGCCCACATATGGCCCGGAGGCATCCCTGTGCCCGCCTTCCTGCCTCTGTGGGGTGACTACCCACACCCCTAAAGAGCATTAGGAACACAATGAAGTCCGGCAGAGGAAACATGACTAAGTCAGAGCCATCACACCCCCCCTAAAAAATTCAATTTTGGGTATTTTGACCTGATTTTTTGCAGAGGTGTTTAGAAAAATGTAATCTACTCTCACAAAAATTTTGAAATTTTTTTTTTCACCGTAGCTATTTTTTTTAATTTTTTTAACACGAAAAATACATAAATTCATAAAAAATAGAAAACTCATCATAAAATCACCAAATTTTTAGTGGAACATCAGAATAATATTATAAACCCATTTGAGTTGTCATTGGGTGGTTTTCTTAAAGTTTGCACGGAGAATTGGCTTAGGGGCATAACATTTGGCCATATCGGCATGGAAGGTAAGTAGAGAAAAAATCATAGAAGAGTTGTCATGTGCACAATATTAGATTTTGTGCTCTTTATACTCAATGAGGGAATTGTTCCATAAAACATGAAGCACAAAACCTTAGGGTCATAGTGAGAACGCAAGAAGCGCTCCATAGATAGCATCCCCACATGATGAAGGTAAGCGAGATGCAAGGCACCAATGACTGGAATATCTTGGGTAATATTTCAATCACGATACGAAGAGAATAACATAACTTATAAGCAAAAAGCATGTTAGGGACGAGCTCGCTAAAATAAAAATGTTAGTGTATCGCCAAAGAAGCCAAAGGAACTGCATCGCCTATTATAGCCTCAATAAATCGCATCGCAATTATAGGCACTGGCATCGCCATGGAATCGAGGCAATCGCCACGCCCGGGGAGCAATCGGGAGGCGCGGGCATCGCCACGGCCCGCGGGGTAATCGAGGCACCGCACGCCACGCCAATCGGCGGGAGCAATCGAGGCACTGGCATCGCCACGGCCCGCCGGGGCAATCGGGAGGCACCGCATCGCCACGCCCGCTTGGGAGCAATCGAGGAATCGGGCATCGCCACGGCCCGACGGGGCAATCGAGGCATCGCACGCCACGCCAATCGGCGGGAGCAACCGAGGCACCGGGCATCGCCACGGCCCGCCGGGCAATCGAGGAATCGGCATCGCCACGCCTCGGGGCAATCGAGGCATCGGGCATCGCCACGGCTCGCTTGGGGCAATCGGGAGGCACTGGCATCGCCACGCCCGCCGGGGCAATCGGGAGGCACTGGCATCGCCACGGCCCGCCGGGGCAACCGGGAGGCATCGCATCGCCACGCCCGGGAGCAATCGAGGCACCGGGCATCG
The DNA here is from genome assembly GCF_030052815.1 of Hevea brasiliensis. NCBI lineage: Eukaryota > Viridiplantae > Streptophyta > Magnoliopsida > Malpighiales > Euphorbiaceae > Hevea > Hevea brasiliensis. Next base: position 61,807 of record NW_026614808.1, on the reverse strand, counting down.
CCGCCACGCCCGCCGGGGCAATCGAGGCACTCGGGCATCGCCACGCCCGCTGGGGCAATCCGGGAGGCATCGCATCGCCACGCCCGCCGGGGCAATCCGAGGCACTGGCATCGCCACGGCCCGCCGGGGCAATCGGGAGGCATCGGGCATCGCCACGCCCGCCGGGAGCAAATCGAGGCACTGGCATCGCCACGCCCGCGGGGCAATCGGGAGGCATCGGGCATCGCCACGGCCCGCTTGGGGCAATCGAGGCACCGCATCGCCACGCCTCGCGGGGCAATCGGGAGGCATCGGGCATCGCCACGCCCGCCGGGGCAATCGGGAGGCACTGGCATCGCCACGCCCGCTGGGGCAATCGGGAGGCATCGCACGCCACGCCGGGGCAATCGAGGCACCGGGCATCGCCACGGCCCGACGGGAGCAATCGGGAGGCATCGGGCATCGCCACGGCCCGCCGGGGCAATCGAGGCACTGGCATCGCCACGGCCCGCTTGGGGCAATCGAGGCATCGGCATCGCACGCCACGCGGCAATCGAGGCACCGGGCATCGCCACGCCCGCCGGGAGCAATCGGGAGGCACTGGCATCGCCACGGCCCGCCGGGGCAATCGGGAGGCATCGAGGCACTGGCATCGCCACGGCCCGCTGGGGCAATCGGGAGGCACCGGGCATCGCCACGGCCCGCTGGGGCACCGGGAGGCACACCGCCACGCCCTTGGGAGCAACCGAGGCACTGGCATCGCCACGGCCCGCTTGGGGCAATCGAGGAATCGGGCATCGCCACGCCTGCTTTTGGACTTGGGAAAGGGATGGTGCTCGCACTTGACCTTTAATGTTTCAAGACTTGCCGCGACCGAAGTGATGGGGGCATCCTAAGGGGCCTCCTGGGGTGAGGGTAAGGGGGCGCTGAACCTCGTGGGGCGTAGAGGAGATGAGGCGAGGGGATGGGGAGGGACGAATCTGAGCGACAAAGGGCTGACCGCGGATCGTGGCAGCAAGGCCACTCGCCACTTACAATACCCCGTCACAGATGAAGCCGCCCGCAGCGATTCTCGCCCGACGCCCGTGGGAATAGTACTTCAGCGCCCGCGCTGCTCGTCCGCCGCGGGGCTTGGCCAACGGCACGCGCTCGGGGCCGGAGGGCCCCATCGCTGGTCGGCAAGCGGCGCCGACACGGGCGCCGCTCGCCCTGGATTCGACTTAGAGGCGTTTCACCATAATCCAAATAAGACGGTAGCTTCGCGCCATCGCTTTTCAACCAAGCGCGATGACCAATTGTGCGAATCAACCGCTCCTCTCGCATCAGGTTGAATTACCACGCGACGCCGTCATCGCAGGGTAAAACTAACCTGCCTCACGACTCGCCTAAACCCACCACGCTCCCTATTGGTGGGTGAACAATCCAACACTTGGTGAATTTCGCTTCACAATGATAGGAAGAGCCGACATCGAAGGATCAAAAAGCAACGCCGCTTATGAACGCTTGGCGCCACAAGCCGCTTATCCCCGTGGTAACTTTTCTCGACACCTCTAGCTTCAAATTCAAGGTCTAAAGGATCGATAGGCCACGCTTTCACTCGCTCAGATTCGCATCCGGAAATCGTAATCAAACGAGCTTTTACCCTTTGTTCCACACGAGATTGCTCGCTGAGCTCATCTTAGACACCGCGTATCTTTTAACAGATGTGCCGCCCACCAAACTCCCCACCGACAATGTCTTCCGCCGGATCGCGCCGTGGCGGCCTTGGGTCCAAAAAGAGGGGCGAGGCCCCGCCTCCGATTCACTAATAAGTAAAATAACGTTAAAAGTAGTGGTATTTCACCGCCGCCGCTTCCGGCTCCCACTTATCCTACACCTCTCAAGTCATTTCACAAAGTCCTGACTAGAGTCAAGCTCAACAGGTCTTCTTTCCTCACGATTCCGCCAAGCCCGCTCCTTGGTCGTGGTTTCACTGGATAGTAGACAGGACAAGTGGGAATCTCGTTAATCCATTCATGCGCCACTAATTAGATGACGCAGGCATTTGGCTACCTTAAGAGAGTCATAGTTACTCCCGCCGCTTACCCGCGCTTTGGTTGAATTTCTTCACTTTGACATTCGTGAGCATCGCGTAAATCACATTGCGTGAGCATCCGCAGGACCATCGCAATGCTTTGTTTTAATTAAACAATGGATTCCCTTGTCCGCACTCGCCTCGAAGTCGATCGCTCGACGCCGGAAGGCCCCGAGGGGCCGCTCACCGTCTCGCCGGGCACGCTGGCGACCCGCCTCGCCGCGGAGCAGCTCGAGCAGTCCGCCGACACCGACGGTTCGGATCGACCCCGCCCACTCGTGAGCCAATCCTTTTCCCGAGGTTACGGATCCGCTTTGCCGACTTCCTGCCTACATTGTTCCATTGGCCGCAGGTCGCTCACCTTGGAGACTGATGCGCGTTATGAGTACGACCGGGCGCGGAGGCACTCGGCCTCCGGATTTTCACTGCCGCCGGGCGCACCGACACCGCGCGACGCGGCGGTGCTCTTCCGGCCGCTGACCCTACCTCCGATCGAAGTCGCTTCTGTGGTGGGCGGGCTGTTAAACGTAAAAGATAACTCTTCCCGAGGCCCCCGCCGACGCCTCCGGACTTCTAACGCCGCCGCCACCAAGGCCCCGGTTCGGGAATTTTAACCCGATTCCTTCGGCTCATGACGCTACTGCCGGACGGCTTCCCCGCCTCTTAGGATCGACTAACCCATGTGCAAGTGCCGCTCACATGGAACCTTTCCTCTTCGCCTTCAAAGTTCTCATTTGAATATTTGCTACTACCACTAAGATTCGCACCGACGGCCGCTTCCGCCGCTCGCGCTCGGTTTTGCAGCCGCCGCGCCTCCTACTCATCGGGCTCGCTCTTGCCCCGACGGCCGGTATAGGTCGCGCGCTTAAGCGCCATCCATTTTCGGGCTAGTTGATTCGGCAGTGAGTTGTTACACACTCTTAGCGGATTTCGACTTCCATGACCACCGCCCCGCCGTTTTAATCGACCAACACCCTTTGTGGGTTCTCGGGTTAGCGCAGCTTGGGCACCGTGAACCCGCTTCCGGCTCATCCCGCGACGCTAGCTCGCTACCAAAAATGGCCCACTTGGAGCTCTCGATTCCGTGGCGCCGCCAAATGGGCAAACCGCTGGCCCTACCTATTTAAAGTTTGAGAATAGGTCGAGGGCGCTGCGCCCGATGCCTCTAATCATTGGCTTTACCCGATAGAACTCGCCCCGAGCTCCAGCTATCCCGAGGGAAACTTCTGAGGGAACCAGCTACTAGACGGCTCGATTAGTCTTTCGCCCTATACCCAAGTCGATTTAACGATTTGCATCGCCAAGATCGCCGGCCTCCACCAGAGTTTCTCCGCTTCGCCCCGCCGTGCATAGTTCACCATCTTTCGGTCCCGACAGCATGCTCTCACCAACCCTTCTCGTAAGATCGAGGTCGGCCGGCGGTGCAACCTCGGGATCCCGCCACGCCTTCCTTGCGCTTACGGTTTACTTCGCCCGCTGACTCGCACACATGTCGACTTTGGTCCGTGGTTTCAAGACGGCCGAATGGGGAGCCCGCCGCCGACGCCAGAGCGCTGGTGCCGGGCACGCCGTGATTGCGCAAGGCCGATGTCCACGATCGCCGCGACGGCGCTCCGCGGGCGCTTTAGTGCCCGGCTTGGGCCGCCGCGATCCGCTGCCGTCCGCGCTTCGAAGCCGATCGGGCGACCGCTTGTCGCTGCTCCACATCCGACCGGGCGCATCGCCGCCCCATCCGCTTCCTCCCGACAATTTCAAGCACTCTTGACTCTCTTTTCAAAGTCCTTTTCATCTTTCTCGCAGATTTGTTCGCCATCGGCCTCTCGTGACGATTTAGCCTTGACGGAATTTACCGCCCGATTGGGGTCAGATTCCCAAACAACCCGACTCGCAGACAAATACCGTGGTGCGACAGTGGTCCGGCACGACGGCTCTCACTCTCCGCGCCTTCCAGTGGACTTGGGCCCGTCCACCGAGGACGCTCCAGATTACACCGACGCCGAGGGCGCCCGATTCTCGCCGGGCTCTTCCCGCTCGCCGCTACTAGGGGAATCTCGTAAGTTTCTTTTCCTCCGCTTTATTGATATGCTTAAACTCACGGGTGTTCCCGCCGACTGGGTCGCGTCGAGGCGCTCCTCGGGGACGCGCAGGGGTCTCGGGTCCCGGTGGCGACGCGCGCGCCTCGTCCGAGGGTCTTTCAACCACCGATAGCCGTGGCGTATCATCGCCGAGGACTCGCTTTTGGGCCAACCGCGAGCGAGCGCACGGAGGCCAGATCCGCCGCATCGCACGGGCGAGGGGTTGGGGGCGACGCCATGCGTGACACCTGTGCAGACGCGCCTCGCCGATGGCTTCGGGCGCAACTTGCGCTCAAAGACTCGATGGTTCGCGGATTCTCGCAATTCACACCAAGCATCGATTTTGCCGCGCTTCTTCATCGGCGCGAGCCGAGATATCCGCTGCCGAGTCGCTCGTTCTCGAAGAGGACGACGCTGCCCGAACGGAGCGCTTTTCGCTTCATGTTCCTTGGCGCTTCGCCGGGTTATTGTTAGGCCGCGAGAGCCGGGCGGGCGAGGCCCACCGCTTCCTCGACCTTTCGGGGCGACGGGGACCAAGGCCCCCGCGTCCTCGTGTTTGTGGACGCGTCGCGGGTCGCTTCGCGGAGCAGTTTCGACAATGATCCTTCCGCAGTTCACCTACGAAACCTTGTTACGACTTCTCCTTCCTCTAAATGATAAGGTTCGCGACTTCGCGACGCCGCCGGGCGCGAACCGCCCACGCCGCCGCGATCCGAACACTTCACCGACCATTCAATCGGTAGGAGCGACGGCGGTGTGTACAAAGGGCGTGGACGTAGTCAACGCGAGCCGATGACTCGCGCTTACTAGGAATTCCTCGCTGAAGACCAACAATTGCAATGATCTATCCCCATCACGATGAAATTTCAAAGATTACCCGCCCGCTTACCAAGGCTATAGACTCGCTGAATACATCGTAGCGCGCGGCGCCCGTAACATCTAAGGGCATCACTGCACTGCTATTGCCTCAAACTTCCTTGGCCTAAAAGGCCATAGTCCTCTAAGAAGTCGCCGCGAGGGTCACCTCCGCATAGCTAGTTAGCAGTCGAGGTCTCGCTCATAACGGAATTAACTGCATAAATCGCTTCCACCAACTAAGAACGCCATGCACCACCACCCATAGAATCAAGAAAGAGCTCTCACCACAATCCTTACTATGTCCGACTCGTAAGTTTCCGTGTTGAGTCAAATTAAGCCGCAGCTCCACTCCCGTGGTGCCCTTCCACAATTCCTTTAAGTTTCAGCCTCATGACCATACTCCCTAACCCAAAGACTTTGATTTCTCATAAGGTGCCATGAGTCCTAAAAGCAACATCCGCCGATCCTCGGCTCGGCATCGCTTATGGTTGAGACTAGGACGGTATCCGATCGCCTTCGAGCCCCCAACTTTCGCTCTGATTAATGAAAACATCCTTGGCAAATGCTTTCGCAGCTTGTTCGCCTTTCATAAATCCAAGAATTTCACCGACTATGAAATACGTAATGCCCCGATCGCCCTCGTTAATCATTACTCCGATCCCAAGGCCAACACAATAGGACCAAATCCTATGATGTTATCCCATGCTAATGTATCCAGAGCGTAGGCTTGCTTTGAGCACTCTAATTTCTTCAAAGTAACAAATACGAGGCACGACTCCGCCGCTTAAGGCCGTGGAGCGCATCGCCGCGTAAGGGACGAGCCGACAGTGCACACCGCGAGGCGGACCTGGCCGACTCCAACCCAAGGTCCAACTACGCAGCTTTTTAATCGCAACAACTTAAATATACGCTATTGAGCCGGAATTACCGCTGCCGCACCGCATTTGCCTCCAATGGATCCTCGTTATGGGATTTAGATTGTACTATTCCAATTACTGCACTCAAGAGCCCGGTATTGTTATTTATTGTCACTACCTCCCGTGTCGATTGGGTAATTTGCGCTACCGCCGCTTTCCTTGGATGTGGTAGCCGCTTCTCGTGCTCCTCTCCTAATCGAACCCTAATTCTCCGTCACCCGTCACCACCATGGTAGGCCTCATCCTACCATCGAAAGTTGATAGGGCGTAAATTTGAATGATGCGCCGCCGCACGATGGCCGCGGCGATCCGCCGAGTTATCATGAATCATCGTGAGCAACGCAGAGCCCGCCCGACCTTTTATCTAATAAATGCATCCTTCCGTAAGTCGGGTTTGTTGCACGATTAGCTCTAGAATTACTACTGCTATCCGAGTAGCGTATACCATCAAACAAACTATAATCGATTTAATGAGCCATTCGCAGCTTCACAAATCAATTAGTTCATACTTACACATGCATGGCTTAATCTTTGAGACAAGCATATGACTACCGCGTGATCAACCGTAGCATTCCTTCGCGACGGCTGCCGCTCGCGACGAAGCTCCCGCGAGCCGAGGCCTCGAGACAGCGCCGGTCGCTCCGCTACCGATTGACGCTTGGGCCGATGGAGGAGTTGCCACCCTCCGCCCGCATCACATTCCGTGATCCGAGAGCACAATGACATTCCGTGGCCACGGCAGCCGCTGAGGCATGCTTGGAGCACGGATGCCGCCACGGGTTCGCCTCGCACTCCTAAACAAGGCGCAGTTAAAGCGGACAAAGATAGCTTTAATTCCGCTGTGGGTATGCAACACAGAACCGACCATGTCACCGAGGCACATTCCGCCTCGCAACAATCAAGGGGATCGAGCCAACAGCTCAATGCTCGAGCAAAGAGCCCGCCAACCCAAACGATCAAACAACCGCCATGCGCCGCCACGCACGTTGAGCGTTGATCCCACTCCAACGAATTGCCCCCGACGAGCGTAAGCACGATGGGAAGTCAAAACGCCGAATGGAACCGCTACTCACACCGCTTGACGCTAAACAAATCCGAGGAGGGACGAGGCTTAACAAAGGAAATACAAGCAACACGGCGGGACCCGCTCGATTCTCGACGTAGCGCTGACTCTCGCCACGAGGATTCCCATACAAAGGCTCTCGCCTTTGCCTCAAGAAACCGCACATCGGATTGAGCACAGCCAACGCCGCACTCCTCACCAAGCACTCGCCGCCTCAACAAAACATCCGCACTGTGCTCATCCCCGCAACCTTAGTAGCAAATGCAAGCACCGGAAGGGAAAGAATGGGGCTTTGTAACAAAGGTAATCACCGCACCAAGAAACTCGCCGCATAATGTTCTCAACACATGCCTCCGCTGAAGCTCATGCATCGGCCGAGCACATGTGGCATGAAACGCCACGCCTCACCTCAACATTCGCACAACTTCAGCAAAGTAAAGGCACCGTGCTCGCCCTCAACCTAAGCAAAGGCAACGATCACAAAGGGACACATCGACGCAAGCAACAATGCACCACCGCAATCAAGGAAAGCGCTACCACTCAATGCCACAACTCATGCCTCGACATCGCCACAAGATAGGATCAAGCACGGCATCGTAACGCCACGCCTCTCCCAACACTTGTAATGCCTCAACACTTGCGAAGCACCGCCACCATTCCCACAACCCGAGCAATGCACGATCGCAATGCCCCGACGCCCATCCACGACCCCGAGTAATGTAGCATCCCAACTCCCCGCAAGCCTTCCCATCGTGAGCTCACCCCATGCCCGATGGCGTTGCATGTCCGCTCGCACTCGACACAAGCACAAAGACGTAAGCACCATGCCCACACCTTGTACCGACTTTCACTTAACACCTCGAGAGCAAGGAGATCGACCCCAATAAAGTCTGGCTCTACCACTGCACTCCAAAGTCCTCAAAAGCCTATGCCACCGAGAACTCACACCATGCCCAGCAGTATCGCTTATCCGCAAGACGCCAAAGACAGAATAGCACGTAAATGCCACGCCCACACCTTGCACCAAAGATCCAATTGACACACGCAAGCATGGAGATCGCCCCAATAGCACCGGGTTCATCGCCGTGATTCGAGTCCAGCCCAAGGAGTTAGTTTGCAAACGCTGGCCAACCGGCTCCCATGCCCAGCAGTAACGCATGTCCGCCGCGACGCTTCAAGACAAGCACAAAGACGCAAATGCCATGCTCGCACCATGCACTCAGCATCCATTCTAAACACTTTTAAATAGGATTCAACCACAGTTTCATTTCCCACAATTGTCGCGAACGGCCCGAGCCATGGCGGCGCCCACCACGCACGGATTTTTTCCGATTTTTTCCGACTTCCAACCGACGGGTAGAGGTGGAGAGGGGGCTAACAAGCTAATTTCCATGCTAAACCGATGCCCACATATGGCCTCGAGGCATCCCTGTGCCCGGCCTTGTTGCTCTGTGGGGGTGACTACCCACACCCCTAAAGAGCATTAGGAACACAATGAAGTCCGGCAGAGGAAACATGACTATGTCCTGAGCCATCACACCCCCTAAAAATTCAATTTTGGGTATTTTGACCTGATTTTTGCAGAGGTGTTTAGAAAAATGTAATCTACTCTCACAAAAATTTTGAAATTTTTTTTTTCACCGTAGCTATTTTTTTTAATTTTTTTAACCCGAAAAATACATAAATTCATAAAAAATAGAAAACTCATCAGAAAATCACCAAATTTTTTGTGGAACATCAGAAAAATATTATAAACCCATTTGAGTTGTCATTGGGTGGTTTTCTTAAAGTTTGCACGGAGAATTGGCTTAGGGGCATAACATTTGGCCATATCTGCATGGAAGGTAAGTAGAGAAAAAATCATAGAAGAGTTGTCATGTGCACAATATTAGATTTTGTGCTCTTTATACTCAATGAGGGAATTGTTCCATAAAACATGAAGCACAAAACCTTAGGGTCATAGTGAGAACGCAAGAAGCGCTCCATAGATAGCATCCCCACATGATGAAGGTAAGCGTAGATTCAAGGCACCAATGACTGGAATATCTTGGGTAATATTTCAATCACGTATACGAAGAGAATAAAATAACTTATAAGCAAAAAGAATGTTAGGGACGAGCCCGCTAAAATAAAAATGTTAGTGTATCGGCCATAGCAAAGGGCCAAAGTAACCTCTTTTTTGCCTATTAGCTAAGGAATAAAACTGCATCCCGTACAATTATAGCCTCATTTTGCATGAGATGGTGAATAATAAACGCCCCGCAAGAGCACCGGGAGGCGCTGGGCATCGCCACGGCCCGCTGGGTAATCGGGAGGCGGGCATCGCCACGGCCCGCGGGAGCAATCGAGGCACCGGCATCGCCACGCCCGCTTGGGAGCAATCGAGGCACCGCATCGCCACGCCCGCTTGGGAGCAATCGAGGAATCGGCATCGCCACGGCCCCGACGGCAATCGGGAGGCATCGGGCACGCCACGCCAATCGGCGGGAGCAACCGGGAGGCATCGGGCATCGCCACGGCCCGCTTGGGGCAATCGAGGAATCGGGCATCGCCACGGCCCGCTTGGCAATCGGGAGGCACCGGGCATCGCCACGGCCCGCTTGGGAGCAATCGAGGCACTGGCATCGCCACGGCTCGCCGGGGCAATCGGGAGGCACTGGCATCGCCACGGCCCCGCCGGGGCAATCCGGGAGGCATCGCACGCCACGCGCGCAATCGGGAGGCATCGGGCATCGCCACGGCCCGCCGGGGCAATCGGGAGGAATCGGGCATCGCCACGGCCCGCCGGGGCAATCGGGAGGCACTGGCATCGCCACGGCCCGACGGGGCAATCGAGGCACCGGGCATCGCCACGCCAATCGGCGGAGCAATCGGGAGGCACCGGCATCGCCACGCTCGCCACCGCAATCGGGAGGCATCGGGCATCGCCACGCCAATCGAGGGGCAATCGGGAGGCACTGGCATCGCCACGGCCCGCCGGGGCAATCGAGGCACTCGGCACGCGCCACGGCCCGCCGGGGCAATCGGGAGGCACTGGCATCGCCACGGCCCGCCGGGGCAATCGAGGCATCGGGCATCGCCACGGCCCGACGGGGCAATCGGGAGGCACCGGGCATCGCCACGCCAATCGGCGGAGCAATCGGGAGGCATCGGGCATCGCCACGCCCGCCGGGGCAATCGGGAGGCACTGGCATCGCCACGGCCCGCCGGGGCAATCGAGGCACTGGCATCGCCACGGCCCGCTTGGGCAATCGGGAGGCACTGGCATCGCCACGGCCCGCTTGGAGTGTGACACCCTCACAGTTGAGCTCCCAAAAGTCCAATTTTTTTCCGCGAGGTTATCCGTAGAGTGAGGTTCGACGGGTGTAAATCCTTGTGGGGCAAGAGGGAGGTACGTGTTGATGGCAGGCAACACGGGCGGAAATGGAATTTTTAGCCAAACAGGCCTACCGGGCGAGCTGGGGAGCAACTGGGTGCTGTTGGAGCAAATGAGGTTAAGTCTGCGAGCCAGGGCCCAAAATGAGGTTCACTGCGGGCATCGGGCGTGCTGGGCCGAGGGGCGCCCCAAAACGAGGTTCAGACGGCCTAGCGCGGGCCCGAAGGCCAATCGGGCGTGTGGGAGCAACCTGCGGGCGAGACAGGCCCAAAACGAGGTTCAGCGTGCGAGGCGCGGGCCCGAGGCCCAGACGGGCGCGCGGGAACAGCAGGCAGACAGCGCGCGCGGAAACGAGGTTCAACTGGCGAGCGGGAAAGCCAGGCGCGCGCGGGACGAGGTTCAAATCTGCGCGGGAGCTGCTGGGCGCCAGCGCGCCGAAACGAGGTTCAAATCGGCGAGGCGCGCGCGCGGGACAGGCGAGGCGCGCGGACGAAACGAGGTTCTAGAAGCGCCTGGAAGACGCGGAGCGCGCGCGGGACGAGCGCTGGGCGCGCGCGGGCTGCCAGCCCGCCCAAACGAGGTTCACCCGCGCTGGCAGCCCGCCAAAACGAGGTTCACCCGCCAGAATTCTGCAGCCCGCCGAATTTCGAATTTTGCCCGCCAAGGAGAGTTCCAACTCGTCCAAAGCACTATAAATAGAGGTCCCAAGGCTCATTTTCATGCATAGAGAGTTCCACAAAGCTCCTTGTACACTTAGCCATTTTCTAGCTTGCTTGTGAGGTTTTTAGGCTTGTAAAGCTACTCTTGAGTTATAAAATTACTTCCCTTTTGCCAAATACTCCCAAGTGTGTTTTCTACTTTATTTTCACTTTCTCACCATCTTTTACACTTATCACCCATCTTAGTCTATCTTGTATAGACTACTTGAGTTGAGAGGCTGACTTAGTCTTGCCAAGTGACTAAGTGCCGCACGGTTTAAGCCCAGTTTGAGGTGAGCAAACACTTACTCCGTGACAGGTGGTATCAGAGCATTGGTTTGCTATTGGGGTGATAATGTCTGACCCAAGTGAAGTTATTCCCGGGGCCAGTATTGCTCCTGGAGGGGAGGAGCAAGGAGGCGGCAGAAGGAAAGGGAGAGGCAAATCAAGGGATCCTGGCCGAGCTAGGGAGGAATTGGGAGACGTTGAGACTCGTCTTGCCAAAGTCGAACTGCACCTCATTGAGGGAGAGCAGAAGTTCGAGGAAATGGACAACCGCTTGGAGGAGCTCGATGGGAAGGTAGATGAGCTTCAGGATGAGTTGCGGGGTGCCTTGGACTCAGCAGTCGACAAGCTAGCCAGTGAAGGTGAGTCCCTACGCCTTTCTTATTTAGATAATTATGCTGCCTTAAAGGATGAAAACAGGTCCCTAAGGGAACAAGTAGATAGGGTATCAGATGAGAATACCCATCTAAGGGAGGAGTTGGATAAGGTGCTGGGGAAGTTAAAAGAGGTTGAGCAACAAGTCTCTCTTGTTGCCATTGCTGTAGTACAAGGAGGCGGGGCTAATGCTTCGGGGGCTACCATGGCTATGCCCTCCCGTGTGGAAGTCCCTAAGCCTAGTAGCTTCAAAGGCTCCAGGGATGCTAAGGAGATAGATAACTTCCTTTGGAATATGGAGCAATACTTCAGGGCGCTGGGCATCACTGATGATGCCAGGAAGATCGACCATGCGCCCCTGTATCTGGCGGACACCGCTACGGTGTGGTGGAGGAGAAGGCAAGCCGATAGGGAGAAGGGCTTGTGCATCATCAACACATGGGAAGACTTCAAGAAGGAGCTGAAACGCCAATTCTACCCGGAGAATGTTGCTAAGGAGACTCGGGCTAGACTTCGGCGCTTGTCTCAAAAAGGGAGCATAAGAGACTATGTCAAAGAGTTTTCAGAGACACTCCTGGAGATTCCAGATTATCCAGATCAAGAGGCCTTCTATACCTTCCTTGATGGTTTACAGCACTGGGCCAAGATGGAAGTGGAGAGGCGAGGAGCCGACAACCTTGCTTCAGCCATTGCTATAGCTGAGTCCTTGACAGAGTACAAGAGGAGTGACAAGGACAAGGAGAAGAACAAGGGCAGAGGCAAGCCATACAAGGAAAAGAGTGGGGGAGACTCCTCACACAACTCTCGCCCCACACACAACAAGGAAGGAGGGTCCAAGAAGTTCAAAGAGCACAAGAAGCAGGAGGGACCTTCTAAAGGCCAACACTTCAGGAGGCAGGGAGACAGGCCGCCACTTAAATGCTTCCTATGTGAGGGACCACACCGAGCTTGGGACTGTCCAAAGAAGGCTGGCCTTACAGCACTAGTGGAGCAAGCATGTGCCAGTCCTCAACCAAAGGAAGGTGCCAGCATGGGATCGCTACAGCTTGCGGCTATCCAAGCAAAGCCGAAGGAGGCCACAAAGGAGAAGATGGGACGCCTCTTCGTGCAAGCATCTCTTGGAGGAAAAGAGGTAAGAGCTCTAGTCGATACTGGTGCTTCTGACAATTTTCTTAAGTTTGAGGAAGCGCAGCGGTTGGGGATCCGCTACACACCAGAAATGGGTTGGCTTAAAGCTGTCAACTCCAACCCAAGTCCAATCCATGGAGTAGCTCGTGATGTGCCGGTTAAACTAGGTGAGTGGCACGGCAACTTGGACTTTTCTATTGTCTCTATGGATGATTATTCTTGTGTTCTTGGTGTGGCTTTCATGGATAAAGTCAAGGCTATCCCTATCCCCTTTGCAAATAGTATGTGCATCTTAAATGAGGGAGGCACTTGTACTGTCCCGCTATCGAGGGGAAAAGCGGGGAATGCCACCCTTTCAGCTATGCAGATTGCAAAAGGGATCAGGCATGATGAGCCTACTTATTTGGTGGCTTTGAAACATGATGAGGAGCCGCCAAAGCCTATCTTACCAAAGGAGATTGAAGCTGTCTTGGATGAATTCCATGATGTTATGCCACAGGAGTTGCCAAGAAGACTTCCTCCAAAAAGGGAAGTTGATCACCATATCGAACTAGAGCCTGGAGCTAAACCCCCTTCGGGTGTTCCTTATCGAATGGCTCCACCTGAGCTAGAGGAGCTGAGAAAGCAATTAAGGGAGCTTCTTGATGCAGGCTTTATTCAACCTTCAAAAGCTCCATATGGTGCGCCGGTTCTCTTTCAGAAGAAGAAGGATGGTTCTCTTCGGATGTGCATTGATTACCGAGCCTTGAATAAGGTAACGGTAAAGAACAAATATCCCATCCCACTTATTGCTGATCTGTTTGATCGACTGGGGGAGGCACGATGGTTCTCTAAATTGGATCTTCGGTCGGGTTATTATCAAGTCAGAATTGCTGAAGGAGATGAACCGAAGACCACTTGCGTCACTAGGTATGGTTCTTATGAATTCTTGGTGATGCCTTTTGGTTTAACTAATGCACCTGCTACTTTCTGTACTTTGATGAATAAGGTCTTCCATGAGTTCTTGGATCGTTTTGTTGTGGTTTATCTTGATGATATAGTAGTGTATAGCAAGACGCTCCAGGAGCATATGGAGCATTTGAGACAGGTATTTCAGGTGCTTCGGGAGAACCAGCTGTATGTCAAAAAGGAGAAGTGCACATTTGCTCAGCAGGAGGTGCCTTTCCTTGGTCATATTATCGGGCATGGCAGGATTCGCATGGATGAATCTAAAGTGAAGGCCATTGCTGAATGGGAGCCTCCTAAAAAGGTACCCGAATTGCGGTCTTTCCTTGGTTTGGCTAACTATTACCGCAGGTTCATCAAGGGTTATTCCTCCATTGCAACACCCTTGACGGATCTTCTGAAGAAGGAGAGGCCTTGGGATTGGGATTCTCGGTGTCAAAAGGCCTTTGATGCTTTGAAGAAGGCCATTATGGAGGAGCCAGTTCTTGCACTTCCGGATCACTCTAAGGAGTTTGAAGTGCACACCGACGCATCTGATTTTGCTATAGGGGGAGTTCTCATGCAGGAAAGACACCCCATCGCTTATGAAAGCCGCAAGTTGAATGAGACAGAGCGGCGTTATACGGTGCAGGAGAAGGAGATGACTGCAGTGGTCCATTGCCTGAGGACATGGAGGCATTATCTGTTGGGGTCTAAGTTCGTGGTGAAGACAGATAATGTGGCCACCAGTTACTTCTTGACTCAGAAGAAGTTGTCTCCTAAGCAGGCCCGATGGCAGGTTTTCTTGGCAGATTTTGACTTCACCATGGAGTACAAGCCAGGGCGTGCTAATCTTGTGGCTGATGCTTTGAGCCGCAAAGCAGAGTTGGCAGCCACATCCCAGCCTAATCTAGCACTTCTTGATCGCATCAGAGAGGGGATGCAGCAAGACCCTCAAGCTAAATGTCTCATGGAGATGATCAGCCAGGGGAAGACTAGGAGATTCTGGCTTGATGGTGGTCTGATACGCACCAAGAGAGGGAGTGTGTACATCCCTAAATGGGGAAGCTTGAGGAGGGAGGTCTTGAAGGAGTGCCATGATTCTTTATGGGCTGGACATCCTGGTGCTAGGCGCACTATGGCACTAGTGGAACGTGCCTACTATTGGCCACGGATGGTGGATGACATAGAGCTGTATGTGAAGACTTGTCTTGTCTGCCAGCAGGACAAGGGAGAGCAGCGGAAGCCTGGAGGGTTGCTTGAACCATTGCCCACTCCAGAGAGGCCATGGGAGAGTGTGTCTATGGACTTCATTATTGGCCTACCTACTGTGGAAGGGTGCGGCAATATCATGGTGATTGTTGATCGGTTCAGCAAATACGGAGTCTTTGTCCCAGTACCGAAGAGGTTTGATGCAAGGGACGCAGCCAGGCTATTCTTCAAGCATGTGGTCAAGTACTGGGGAGTGCCTTGCTCTATAGTCAGTGATCGAGACACCAGGTTTGTTGGGAGATTCTGGACTGAACTCTTTAAAATGCTTGGCACTGAGCTCCAGTTTTCTACTAGCTTCCATCCGCAGACTGATGGCCAGACAGAGAGGATTAATGCGCTGTTGGAGCTATATTTGAGGCATTATGTGACAGCTAACCAGCGGAACTGGGTTGAATTGCTGGATGCAGCGCAGTTCTCTTATAATTTGCAGAGGAGTGAAGCCACGGGAGCTACACCATTTGAGTTAGCCACTGGACAGCAGCCATTGGCTCCCCACACTATTGGGACGCCTTATCAAGGTAAGAGTCCAGGAGCCTTCAGATTTGCTAAGGGCTGGAAGGAGAAACTTGACGAGGCACGGGCATCTCTGGCTAAAGCAGCAAAGAAAATGAAGAAATGGGCTGATGTGAAGAGGCGGCATGTGGAGTTCCAAGAGGGAGATCTTGTGATGGTCAAGATCATTGCTCACACGGTTCGCAACTATCACAAGGTGCATAAGGGCTTGCTTCGCAAGTATGAGGGACCATTCCCTATTGAAAAGAGGGTTGGCAAGCAGGCCTATAGAGTAAAGCTGCCTGCTCACTTGGAGGTGCATCCAGTATTCCACGTGAGTCTGCTAAAGCCCTACCATCCTGATGAGGAGGACCCGAGCCGCAACCAGTCAAAGAGGGCCCCTACAGCAGTCACTACCACCTTTGAGCGGGACGTTGAGGAGATACTTGCTCATAGGGAGGTACCGCAGAGAGGCATTCATCCTGGGTATAAGGAGTATTTAGTGAAGTGGAAAGATGCCTCAGATGATGAAGCTAGCTGGGAGCATGAGCTGTCCCTTTGGCAACATGAAGACAAGGTGCTAGCTTACTGGCAAGACGCGACGAGGGCGTCGCGGGGATGAGTGGGGGAGAATGTGACACCCTCACAGTTGAGCTCCCAAAAGTCCAATTTTTTTCCGCGAGGTTATCCGTAGAGTGAGGTTCGACGGGTGTAAATCCTTGTGGGGCAAGAGGGAGGTACGTGTTGATGGCAGGCAACACGGGCGGAAATGGAATTTTTAGCCAAACAGGCCCTCACGGCGAAATGGGAGCAACTGGGTGCTGTTGGAGCAAATGAGGTTAAGTCTGCGAGCCAGGGCCCAAAATGAGGTTCACTGCGGGCATCGGGCGTGCTGGGCCGAGGGGCGCCCCAAAACGAGGTTCAAATGGCCTAGCGCGGGCCCGAAGGCCAATCGGGCGTGTGGGAGCAACCTGCGGGCGAGACAGGCCCAAAACGAGGTTCAGCGTGCGAGGCGCGGGCCCGAGGCCCAGACGGGCGCGCGGGAACAGCAGGCAGACAGCGCGCGCGGAAACGAGGTTCAACTGGCGAGCGGGAAAGCCAGGCGCGCGCGGGACGAGGTTCAAATCTGCGCGGGAGCTGCTGGGCGCCAGCGCGCCGAAACGAGGTTCAAATCGGCGAGGCGCGCGCGCGGGACAGGCGAGGCGCGCGGACGAAACGAGGTTCTAGAAGCGCCTGGAAGACGCGGAGCGCGCGCGGGCTGCCAGCCCGCCCAAACGAGGTTCACCCGCGCTGGCAGCCCGCCAAAACGAGGTTCACCCGCCAGAATTCTGCAGCCCGCCGAATTTCGAATTTTGCCCGCCAAGGAGAGTTCCAACTCGTCCAAAGCACTATAAATAGAGGTCCCAAGGCTCATTTTCATGCATAGAGAGTTCCACAAAGCTCCTTGTACACTTAGCCATTTTCTAGCTTGCTTGTGAGGTTTTTAGGCTTGTAAAGCTACTCTTGAGTTATAAAATTACTTCCCTTTTGCCAAATACTCCCAAGTGTGTTTTCTACTTTATTTTCACTTTCTCACCATCTTTTACACTTATCACCCATCTTAGTCTATCTTGTATAGACTACTTGAGTTGAGAGGCTGACTTAGTCTTGCCAAGTGACTAAGTGCCGCACGGTTTAAGCCCAGTTTGAGGTGAGCAAACACTTACTCCGTGACATACCCAAGGGGCATAGCACATATGGCAAGCCAATTTGCAAACAAATATCAGAATTCAGGAGGAAACTAGTTCTCAGTGATACCCTAGGGGTACTGCAAATATGGCGAGCCAATTTGCAAACAAATCAACTTTCTAGTGAATGTGTGTTACATTTCAGTATTACACTGTCAATTTCAGTGCACAGAGTCTCTAGATTCTTGGAAAGCTTGATGAGGATTGTGAAGGGATTGTAGGTGATCTAAAGTCTTTAGTCTTTACTGCAGGAAGGCTATATGCCTCCACCCAAAATTTCCTGACTGAATGATGGTGAAGAACATAATTCAGATTTAACTTGCTCAGTCTGCATGCATATCTAAAAACATCCTCATCATAATGATAATGTCCCTGTGGACGACAGGTCAAGAAGATAAAGATATGCATCAAGCAAGAAAAAGAATGATAATGCTGGTGAACAATCAGGTTAAGTGAAGCAAAGCTAACACCCAACTAAGAAAGCAGAAGAAACAGCCATTGCCCACCATCATCAATGAAAATCTATGTCATATCCACACTAATATAAATGTAATAATTGTAGAACATTGGCACTTGGGTCTGATATAAACAATAATAACAACCACCAGGAACAGTAGCATTTCAACACTATCTCATTTAAATTAAACGGATGGTTTACATCTAGTTATACCATATATCTTTATCACATATAGTGAACATCCAAATCATTGAAAGCTCTTGAAGAAAACTTTACAAACCTGTCACTGGCCTTTACAACAATAATAGTGCTCAAAGAGAGAGATGCTCCATATTTTTAACATTTCTCACCACTCCATGGCTAGACCTTCTGTCTTCCTGCTCATCATATGGATTTGCCCTATAATTAGAATTTGCCTCTTCGTATTCAGAAGAGCCTGGTCTTTCAGTTAGGAACTGTTCCCAAAATACATCATTTACTCGAGCTGGAGCAGCAGAAGGCCCTTGATTGCTATTTGGGGCTTCCTTCGATGAGGATAAAGTTGTATCTCCATCACCTGCATTCATGTCCTCTGAGATAACCATCATATCAGATTCTTTACCATTGTCATTAAACTGTGACTCTGAAGGTTTGCACATTTCCTGACGTAGTTGAGGCATCCTAGATGGATAGGGATTCCTATTGACTTGAAGTGGAGAAGATGCCAGAGTTAGATTTAGATGGAAGGAAATATGGCCATCAACTTCTTCATTAGAAGTCAAATTCTGCTGCAGCAAATGCAGTCCTGGGGTTTCATTTACAGTCACTTTTTTGGGGAAAGATGGATCCACCTTATATGCATAAGATGTCCCAGTATCTGCAAGTTCAAGTGTTTCAGCCGCAAATAGTAGACAAGATGTTCTAGGTGGTGCATCTTTTAGGTCTCCTTCAGATATTTTCCTCTGTGGACTTCCCCCATCTTCAATGGAACTCTGTGTGCTATTTGAGACCAAATTAATATCTGATACAGCTGGTGACAATTCCAGTCTCAGCTTATTTGAGAAGTCTTGATTGATAACATTCCCAAACTCGGGTCTAGAACAGCTGTGATTGTCCACAAAACTATTTTCTGCAATCAACTTTGAGTGATCAACTTGAGGCAGTCGTCTTTTCTTATTATATGCAGAAAAATCCATGGAATCTATTTTTCGAGCAAGATGTTCAATAAAGGCAGGGTTCTGAACTGCCTTCTTTAAGCAAATCAACAATTTTTCCTGCCTCTGCTCCATACTATCCATCCGCTGAGTCAGATCTTCCAACTGAAGCTTTTCAACTGACCGCTGCTGCTTGCTTCCTGCAACACTTGCCTCAAGTGAGGCCTTGTCTCGTGCAAGCCTATCTATTTCTTCCTCAAGTGCTGCCCTTTCAGGATCCCCCGAAGAACCCTGAGGGTGACTATGACTGTGAATTGGTTTCCTTCGATGGATATTTTTGAGAAGATGCTTTTGATCTTTCACAAAGTCTTCATTGGCAAATTCCCACCTCTCAGGATCAATCTTTCTGAATCCCTGTCATCAAATTACAGCAAGTGCTGAGACACATAATTTGAGCCAATTACAGAATAGAAAACGGGTCCCCCCCATAACATTTTGAGGAGAAAGAGATGAATGGGCTACAGCATGGAGAGAGAAAAGCAAGATGATATGATGAATTCCAGCACCACCACCAGAAGGGAAAAAAAGGAGAAAAAGAAAGGATGGCAAGAAACTTACAGAATATCAACATGTCTAGAAATAAATTTAACCATTCAGATAACAGCTTTGATAAAAGGGTAATTTTCCTCAACAAACAAAAAATGCAAGGTTAAATTATTTAAATCACAGAATTGCAAACAAGTAGTAATCATTTGATGCAATACAAACAGTACAATAAGTTTTTAAGAAAGCAACGAGTCACAAGAAGAAACTTAAAATTCAAGGTAAAAGGAATATCCAAGACAAAAACAATAAGTAAATGAATTCTTCACCAAGATCAAAGAACATGAATCTAGCATTCCATCATAGGTCCAACTAAACTTGAGGAAAAGATGATAGATGTAGTTTGTCTTTGAATGTAAAGGCTCTTCTATCATGCCTGAAATAACAAGAAGCACAAATGTTGACATTTACTTAAATAATAAATGTTTTAAGTTGATCCCCATCATGTGTGCATTTGCTTGGTATTATAACAATTATATCCATCTAATTACTGTTCAAAAGCAAATACACTTGTAATTAGTCTTTATCTTGTCACTAAGACTCACCATGGTAAACCATGGTTTCATATTAAATAGTATGATTATACTATTTGTTTCTTTATATTGTTGGTGATTCTGGATTTAAATGATGATTTTATAATTATCAATTTACCTTCAAACCACCAAATCGGCAGTTTGAGATGATTTTAAATTTTTATATTCCCATTTTATACAATAACCATTTATATATTTAAAACAGGGTAGTTTAGTAATTTTCATATAATTTAAATGTTATTAAACCATATACTATAGCATTCGAGACATGTTAACAATAAAAACTATACTGAGACAATACATTAATAAACCACACTAAAATGTCAAGTTTTCCAAGTATATCAAATTCTTTTATTTTTAGTTCTCCTATGCTAAATTTAAGCTTTGAGGATATGATGGTTAACACTAAGGATTAACAACTTACTTCACCATATCTCGAATTAGAGAACACTACAAAATCATAATCAGCCATTGAACTGTCTCACTTCCATCAATAAAAGGAAAAAAAGAAAAAAATTTGCAAGCACCAAAAACAAGGTTCAAACATAAAATAATACCGCTAATCACAAAATACCAATAACAAATATATTTAAAAAAAAAACACTCACATATGTATTTAATTGCCTGATGAAGCTGGAGAAATTGTTGTGCTTGAAGTAAGTAGGAAGGAGGAGTCGAGCGAATTCTGGAGGATTCCATACCACGAAGCTGCTCTTGTTCGAGCTCCACGACACGATCTCATCCGTCGACGAGTCATCCACCATATCGTACGTCTTCAATAAGAACGGTGCCGGTCCTCCGCCTCCTCCGCCCACCACGGCGGAGGAGGCTGAGCTTGGGGCCACTTCCATTTGGCTCTCTCTGACTTTGGAATTAATAATTTTGCGATTAGAGATAGGATAATCGAGGGATTAATAGAATTGGAGGTATGTGGATCCAATTGAGAACAAACCCTAGCTCAGCTTTGGAGGGAAAATAGGGAGATGATCGAGAAGGGAGACAGACAATTGAAGGAAAATTCGGACATTAGCTGAATGTTAGAATGAACATGTTCGACCGTACGGTTTGTCAAGTCTTTATGCCACGTCAGTTATTCAGTTTCTATAACTATTTTCTGGGATTTTATTTTTAATTTTATTTCATATTTCTCAAAAAAAAAAAGAAACTATTTCTGAAATTGTCGAATTCTTTCTATATTTTTTTTTCAATTTATAAAATTGAATAAATGAATATTTTTATGTTGAATTTCTAAATTTATATAGATTTTCTTTTGAATAAATTATTTATAAAATATGTTTAATTATTATTTATTTTAAAATAAAAGTTTTCTAAATTAAAAATAAATAATTTCTTTTATTTCAAACATTAAAATTTATAAAAATAATTAAATTAAATTAAATTAAATTTTTACAAAATTGAGAAAGTTTAATTTTAAATTATTTACAAAGAAAAAATTCAACTAAATTTTTACATAATCATACTTAATTTTTATTTTTTTAAATAATTTTTTTAACTAAAAAAAATTCAACTCTTTCATTTCAAATTAATAATTGACAAAAAGAAATCAATTCCTTCTTAAAAAAAAAACATATCAGGATTTCTCACGTTTCAAGTATTTTGTTTTAGGAGGGAAAAACAGATGTATGCTCCTTTAGGTGCTGAGTAGATGTCACAAATGCAGTTTTCTGCACATTTAACTCAACTCAACTCAATTAAGCTTTTATCCTAAAAATTTGGGGTCGGCTATATGGATTCACTTTCTCCACTCTAAATGATTTTAAGTTAAATCCTTACAAATGTGTAATGTTTATAGGTCATGTTATACTAGTCTCCTCCAAGTTAATTTAGATCTACCTCTTTTTTTCTTTCTATCATCTAACCTAATGTGCTCTACTTGTCTAACTGGAGCCTCCGTATGTCTACGCTTCACATGACCAAACCACCTTAATCTCCCTTCTCTCAACTTATCCTTAATTGGCACCATTCCTACCTTTTTCCTAATACTCTCATTACGGACTTTATCTAATTTAGTATAGTCACTCATCTACCTTAACATTCTCATTTCCGCAACTCTTATCTTAGACGCATAGGACTCCTTCAATGCCCAACACTCACTACCATATAACATAGCCTGTCATATGACTGTACGGTAACATTTTCCTTTCAACTTATTAGAAATCTTGCGATCACATAAAACTCCCGTGGCACGTCTCCACTTCAATTATCCGGCTTTAATCCTATGACTAACATCCTCCACACATCCCCTATCTATTTGAAGGACTGAGTCGAGATATTTAAAGTGATTACTTTGGAACAGTACCACTCTATCCAAACTAACTCCTTTCCTGTCACCAGTTTGGCCTTCACTGAACTTGCAATGCATGTATTCTGTCTTCGTTTTACTTAACTTAAAACCCTTTGACTCTAGAGTATTTCTCCAAAGTTTCGTGTCTCATCTATCAGAACAATATCATCCACAAACATCATGCACCAAGGAATACTCTATTGTATATGTTTCGTCAGTTCATCTAAAACTAATGTAAAAAGGTAAGGGCTTATGGCTGATCCTTGGTGTAATCCAATTGAGATCGGAAAATCTCTTGTGTCCCCTCTCATTGTGCGCACAATAGTAGTTGCTCCTTCATACATATCTTTCAACACTTATATATATCTAATAGATACCCTTTTTGTTCTAACACACTCTATAAAGACATCTCTTGGAACACTATCATAAGCTTTCTCCAAATCAATAAAAACCATGTGTAGATCTTTCTTCACATCTCTATATTTCTCCATCAAGCTTCTAATGAGAAAGATCACTTCCATAGTTGAACGACCGAGCATGAAGCCAAATTGATTGAGAAATATAGAAGTATCATTACGTAGTCGATGCTCCACAACTCTCTCCCACAACTTCATAGTATGGCTTATGAGTTTAATTCTCCTATAGTTTGAGCAACTTTATATGTCTTTCTTATTTTAAAAAATAGATACTAAAATACTCCTCCTCCATTCATTAGGCATTTTCTTTGAGTTTAGAATCTTATTAAATAATTTAGTTAACCATGCCACTTCCATATCTCCCAAACACTTCCACACTTCAATTGGTATTCCATCGGGTCCACAGGCTTTACACACTTTCATTCTCTTAAGAGCTTCATTCACTTCTAAAGATCTAATCCTTCTAGTATAATTCACATTCTTTTCTATTGTTTTATAGTTTATATTCACGCTATTACTATTTTGACTATTATTAAAGAGATCATTAAAATAATTTCTCCATCTTTCTTTAATGTCATCATCTTTCACCAACACTTTTCATTCTTTATCCTTAATGCACCTAACTTGATTGAGATCTTGATATTTCCTTTCTCTCCTCCTTGCTAATCTATAAATATCTTTCTCCCCTTCTTTAGTTTCAAGTTTCTTATATAACTTTTCAAAGGCCTGTGCTCTTGCTTGACTAACTGTATTTTTTACCTCTTTATTTGCTATCTTGTACTGTTCATATGCCTCATTATTATCATATTTAGGTAATTTCTTATATCATTCCATTTTTCTCTTCACTGCCTTTTGTACTTCCTCATTCCACCACCATCTCTCTTTTGAGGGTGATCTATATCCTTTAGACTCTCCGAGTACTTTTCTAGCTACTTCTCTAATATTTGATGCCATTTGTATCCACATATCATTGCCCTCCATATCCAGCTTTCATACTTCGGACTCGAGAAACTCATTTTTGAACTTCACTTGCTTTACTCCTTTGAACTCCCACCACTTTGTTCGAGCTACACTATTTCTTTTGACCTTACTTGAATTGTTCCTAAACTTGACATCTAAGACCACTAACCGATGTTGACTTGTTAAAGCCTCTCCTGGAATGACCTTGCAATCTCACTAAATGTGACTCTCTTTTTATAAAGTAGGTATTTGCTAGTATTAGGTCGTATGCCATAGCAAAATCTAGGATACTTTTTCCCTCCTCATTTCGACTGTCAAAACCAAGACCTCCATGAACATTCTCATAATCTTGCCTATCATTTCCTACATATCTATTCAAATCTCTACCAATAAAAACATTCTGTTCATTCGGTATGCTTTATATTAAATTATCCATATCTTCCCAAAACTTTTATTTACTCTCACTATCTAGTCCTATTTGTGGGGCATAAGCACTAACTACATTTATTGTTTCTCCTTCTAGTACTATTTTTACTAGTATAATTCTATCTCCTACTCTTTTCACAGCTATTACAGCATCTTTTAATTTCCTTTCTATGATTATACCCACTCCGTCTTGTTTCTCTCTTTTTCGATAAACCACAGTTTGTACTCTGAATTATTCACTTCCTTGCTTTTCTCTCCTACCCATTTAGTCTCCTGAATGCAAGCAATATTCACCATTCTCCTTTCCAAGGTATTCACAAGCTCCATTAATTTTTCTATAAGTGATCCAACATTAAGTACCAACCCTGATCCTCCTCTTATCCTGTTCCTTTTTAATTGGTTTCCTTCTATGATATCTTCTATTGTTTTCTTCACATTTAATGAAGAAAAAAAATATAATTTTTGCGGATTGAATAATCTGTATTTGAAAATAGATAATAATTTCAATAAGGGTCTTCTTGACTTCAACATGGCTCTCAAGATTCTCGCCTGCAATAAGCAACGCACATGCAACCCGGGAATATACGGTGACCACAGCAAAGAAAATGTCGATGCTTATTCAATAGATAGATCCTTATGCAAGCAGTATAAAAGCAAGCACAAATGAAAAGTTAAAGAATGTTATTCACTGATGGTGGACATCTAAACATTATAGACGAGTGAGATGCTGGAATTCAGTTGCTTAACATAGAGACTTAAGAGATGGGCGAGAAGAAGAGAGTAATTTTCTCCAGTGAGACCATGCACCTCCCGGACAATACATCCACAATATCTGAAGTTTCATAATGAGCAGTTTTATATACAAGGAGATTAGATAGCTCACGTGACAGCAAATTCTAGTTTAGCATTACTCTGACAAGACCTTTCATAGAGAATCATTTTAGTGCAATGCAACAATAAATAAATGGTTATGAATGCACGTATAAAGGAAAGTAAATTGAAAAACAAGCGTTTTTGTAATCAACTATGTAGAATGCAGTGATTTTTTATGCACCACCCTTAATAGTATAGACTTTCAATAGGTTGTTTCCTGAATAGGATCCAATGATACTAAATATAATTTCTTTTTTAAATAAGAATGAGAGGTAAACAAACGATCTCAATTTCTTGATAGAAAATAAAGTACAACAGAAATAAGCAGCCAACCATAAAGTAATGATTAAAGCCAGGAAACCAGCAGAATTTATAGCAGCAAGGTATATCATATATACTGATCAATATATATATTTAATTTCATGTACGTGTATTGAAAATATGTATTACAGTGTAAACAATCAAATGCAGAATTTGGGGTATTCTTAAGGACTAATGGACTCTGCTAACCTTAGGAAGCAAGCAATCCACCATCATTTTCCTCACATATATACTAACGATAGGTATGGTGTTGTGGTTACTGGTGAGCTCCACTGTACAAGCAAATCACTCGCTCAAGTAACCATGTAAATACATAACTCAAAAGAAAGAGAGATAGAATCATGTAAATACATAAGAAATAGGAAAGAAAGGAAAAAAAGGGAAAAAAAATCCCTAATAAAAACTTCAGCTTGCCATTTTTGTCTTCTTGTCTATCTCTCAAGTTCTTGTTTACAAAGTGGGCAACAAGATATAATTCTGAGCCAGTGATCTACACACTTGAGGTGAAACATATGGGAACATGGCAATTGCTTCACTTCTTCCTTGTCTTTATACTTGGCTAGGCAAATACAGCATTCCTGTCAAGCCATTTCAATCATATTAAGAAAAAATTCGTTGGAGTGATTATGACAGACGTGTAAACTATTTACTCCTTGGTTGTATACTAATAAGCAACTTTTTTTGGATGAAACTAATTCGCAACTTTAGTTCCCTTTACTCAACAAATTAGCTAGGACTTACTGGATCTTCATTTGCAAGGGTTGAATTGCAATCAACACCAGTGCCAAACTCCGAATTGGTTTCGACTGCTTTATATTTCCAGCTTGGTAGACTGGAGATTTGATCATCAGATGCCCCTCTTTCAGCAGACCCCATATGCATGTTGTAACCAAGAATGCTGCTAATGAGTGGCACACAACAACATAGCAGCAGAAACAGTAGAAAAGGAAATGAGTAGCTCAGAGCATTCCAAGCGAGCAGAGAGATGCAGAGCACATGGAGTTTGGGAGCTCGGTGGAAAGATCCAAAGCGAGAATCAAAGACCCAAACATTACCCATCACAAACCATATTGCAAAAAATAGCTCCAGTGAAGTCCGGCATTTGTTCGTCAGATGAGAGCACCTGAATAAACTAAATACAAATCAATGGACATACAGAAAAGTTATTAAGTTCTTTATCATTCCCTCAGTCGAATGAAAAAAACATCAGGAATTTTAACGTGTTGAACACAAGAATTACAACTCTGTCCCCAGTAATTATGCCTTTAGTCATGATTTAATAGTCTTAAGCTATATGATTATCCAGTGATAGGCAATATTTTCTCTTCTTTTCATTTCATGGTTATATTATATAATTTTAAGATTATTGTTCATTACTGTTCATTGAACCCCAAGGTATATACCAATTTCTAGCAAGAATATGAACTCATTTCTTAATTTTTAATTCAGTGACAGACTTTTCACCCTTGTAGTCCTTGATTTATAAAATATGTATAATTTACACTATATTTTGTCATTCTGCAAGAGGCCTAAAGTTTTAACATAAAGATTTAGCCCCTATAAAACAAGTAACATTATAAGAAAATAAGTATATCCAGGGAGTTGGAAGTATAGAAAACCTGGAGTCGTCACTGCCCCTCTGCTGCTCCAAATCAGAAAGGCCAAAACCATCTCCCTGAGTCGCATTAACTTGCCGGTAGCGCCCATAGATTAGCAGCAGGCTAAGGAGACAGCCAATATCATAACCAACAATCCATATTCTCATAGGCCAAACAGGTTTCTCCCTCTTCGAAATTGCCAAAGTGAATGTGGTCATAGTTATTTGAACAATCAAAGCTATAAACTCCAGCATCATCCAAGTGCTAGAATTGAAAGGATTAGACCCAAGATTGGATCTTGAACCATTCTGGTAGTGGAATACTCTTCTCAAGAAGATGAACCACCTTGCTCTTGATATCCTCATTGCCATTCTAATCAAGAAAGTAGATGGCGGAGTACGAGAAGACCTGCTTCTGGTGATCACAGGGCCACGATCTTCACCGATTGCAGAATTTGCTGAAAATGAAACTGTGGTACCAGAATTACACAACGAGTCTAATGGAGAGAAATACCGGGTATTCATTTGGGAATATTAAAGGTATAAATTTTAGGATTTGAGCATTCAACTGCTCAAAAATGGAAAAAAGACTGGTTTGGTGAAAAAGTACAAGATTTAGTAATCAAGCTATAGCATGATCTCATACGAGAGTTAAATGGAATTAACCGGAAACGGAAGACCAGCATGAATTCTATGTGACCGATAGTATGGTAAATCACAGATATTGTATTGGGAATCACACGAATGGATTGAAAATAGATTCTAATTGAAAGCTTTAGATGATCATGAGATTTCAGTGAGGCAAAAATGCAAATACCAGCAGAGCTGAGTGGTAGGACCAAATACTAGAGCCTGTTAGCTGCAATTCTTGAAATCCCAGAATTCTATGCAATGAAAATCTCAACCTTCAAACGTAAATCATGGTTACTTGCCCCAGCTCCAAAATCTCTCAAAACAAAGAAATCAAAGAGTTAAAAAACTGAAAAGGGTATTCGGAAATAAGCCTGATATAAAAGAAAAAAAGGGCCTTTATCGTCGAATCTTTGGCTTAACAAAGAACCGGAAACAAAGATCCCCAAAGCACAACAAAACTTGAGAAACTCAAGAGGGTATTTAAGCAAGGACTTGAATAAGCACAAGACACTCAGAAGAGAAGTGTAAGTAGAAAGGTTGTAGAATAAAGAAAGAGAAGCAGATTGAGGGGTTGGGAGAATATGACAGGAAGATGAAGGTTGGGTTTCAGATGGTGACCAAGAATCAACTGCAAAAGCCAAAATAGCTTTGCTTTGAGTCCAAGGGAATAGGCTAGTATGGAGAGAAGCTAGCTAACCGTTGGCCTAACTTCCCTCTGGTTTTTGTTTCTTAAGTAAGCAAAGCTGAGATAGAGAGAGCAAGCAGCAACTGCTTCTTCAACTGCAAATCCCTCTTTCTCTGACACAAAATGAGGGCAAAAGAAAGGATTTTTTTTTAAAAAGTTAAAATGTCACTTTGGCCCTTAATTGTCCAGGAGGCAAAGAGATAGCTGACTGGTAATTGATATTTAATCTCTTGATTGATTGTTTTTTTAATTATGCAATTATAATGTTGAAACATAAAGGGTTTTTGAATTCTGGCGGGTACAGTAACTGTGGGATTCTGATTCTATGGTGGGAGGTTGGCGACCTAATCCAACGTAGAAAGCATCTTCCCTTACCATGTTAGGCTGCAGAAGGATATGGTCCCTCAGTCCTACATGTTGTTTGTAAATTTGCTTTGCATCATGAACACGTCTTGTGCAGGGAAGCGTAGGACCCCTGACCCTTAAAATTTTGGGCATGCTTGTGCTTATGAAAAACTTATTTACAACCAATGCATCGTAAAATTAAAATATAAATAATGTGATATGTGGATGTATAATGTGTTTTAAATTCATCATTTAAAAAAAATATATTTGTATTAATAATTGAATTCATATCCAATCCATTTGATTAATAATAATAATATCATAAAATAGAGTTAAATGATAAAAAAAAAATTTATATGATTAATCTCAACTAATTTAAATTAATATTTAATTATTATTATTATTATTATTATATATATTTAATTAATTATTGACTCCATTCTCATATTTTAATTAGTATTCAATAGACTAGTACTTTCCAATTCTTAAAATATAAACAAAATCACATTGCTGACACTACAAATTAAGTTATCTGCATCAAAAATATATTGAAAGGGAGGATTTATAATAAAGTAATACTATTAATTTTTTAACTTTTATGTTTGCTTAATTGACTTGCATTTGACCATACCATTACAACAGGAAGGAAACCAAACAATTTGCAGGGAACAAAAAATTTGCAAGTGGTTTGATATAAGAACACTTTGAGTAAGGAGAAAAATTAAAAAAAAAAAATATCTAAGTTACTTGATTGACCCATATATGAATCCGTGGACCAATGTGGATTCAGCATGCATAGAGTAAGAGAATGTTGATGTTCAGGACTTACCTAGAAAAACCGAGCGGATTATTCAATATAGTCTGTGTAATATTCTTTCTCACTCATATTCATGTTGGGTTTATTCTCTTAAACTCACGGAGGACACACATTTTTATGGGTGAGGGAGCACTGCACACTATGTATAATGTACTCTTCTACCATTTTTGCGAGCGTTCTTGTTCAGTTTCATGTTTATTTGATAGCTTTCCCGTCCAGCCATCCTCACAAATCATGCCGGTTTTCTTTATCTAAAAACAGTGTATCCCATTGCCATTCCAAATGCTAGCCCACATCCGTAGCCCATCAATACAACTTTGTATCCAAACCCATTTTGAAGCTCTCAATCATCATCTTGTTGGAAGTTTGATGTTGCTGTTTCTTGTCCTTTACCATCATTTTATTGCAGAGTTTTGATACCTGAAATCCACATAATCCAGAGTTGCCCTGGTATGAACTATTTTCAAATGCGTAGAATTGCTTTCCTTGAGGTGTTGGTCCTTCTAGCTGGTTATATGACGGATCTAAAACTTCAAGAAATGTCAAAGCTGCCAATTGATTAGGAATTATCTCAATGAGTAGATTGAAACAATGATTCAGGAATCTCAGTCAGACAGAGAATTAAAGTATAAGTTCATTAACTGTAAAGCTCTCGTCTCAGGTGCCTGAAGTTTTCAGGTACTTCTCCAGTAAAGCCATTGACAGACGAATCCAGGGAGTCAAGCAGAGTACAGTTGCCCAACTATGATGGTACCTCACCAAATAAACAATTATCGCTCAAGTCAATGGTTTGCAAGAAACTTAATTGCCCAATTTCTGGTCCCAGTTTACCAGAAATTTCGAAACAAGAGAGGCTTACAGAGACTTCGCTGTGGGTAACATACTAACATTGTCACATTCAACGCCTAACATGAGCACATGGAGTTGGGTCAGAAGCACTCCAGTTTGAAATTATGGAAGAAAGCACAGAAAGTTCAAACAAAAGGCAGTGTGTACAAACAGAAAGCAACAACTCAGCAGCAAGAAATGATTCAAAACAAGAATCATAGAGCAAAAAAGTAATTAAGTAACAAGATTGTGGATTCAACCAGAAGTGTTGGAGACACTTACCTGGTTGGATTGGAAATATTATAATAATTATAAATTTATAATTTAATCTTTAAAATATTGTAAACTAATTAAAAAATGAATATATAATAATCATTGTATAGAATATTATGTTAAAAAATATCAATATTGTTAGTTTATCAGTGAAAATAAAGTTTAAATTAATATTATGTTATATTTATTTATTAAAAAAAAGTAAAATTAAACATTTAATTTATGTATATATATATTTTTAAAAATTATAATTAAGTTAAATGATAACGGGTCGAATATTTTTTAGAACCTAATTCAATTGAATTATATTAAAATGCTTATAGGCTTTAAGATCTTTTTTCAATTTATTAGTCCCCCTAATCTTAATATTTGAGTCAATTTCGAATTTTAAATATTTATCACCTGAATTAGTTTATGTAAAAAAAATAATTAAATATAAAATATATATTAAATTTTTTAAAATATAAATTATTAATAAAAAATATATCTTATTCAAATTATTAAAATTAAATAGATTCAAATATTATTTAAATAATAATAATTGAATTTTAAATGAATTTAATTATTTAACATAAATTTTAAAAGAATTTAAGATGAGTTAATACATATTAAACATATAATAAATCTAAATTTAAGTAAAATGATTTTACCGTATAGATTAAAATTTTATTTAGTGCTTTCGAAGTATATGCTCTTTTTATATCTCACAAAATGGAATCCACTTTTCATAATACCTGAGATAACCGTGGGCATGCGAGATTTTAACGCACCGACAGCGTCCTATAAATTTTCGTAGGTTTACCTCTCACAGTTCCTATCCTAATCCTACCTACGGTTTTGCGCTCTCGGTGTCGGGTCCATCCTTGCGTTTTCAAAAACTGGCTCCACAAACTGGACGGGCTAAAGATGAACCGAACCCAACCCGAGGAAGACCCATTATCTGAACCGACTCCGGTTCGCTTTTATCATCCACCTCTTTCAACCTTCGTATTGTTTCTCTGTTTCCCTCTTCCTCCGCATATCGAATACTCAGGGAAGGCTGGTTGAACTAAGTTCAAGAACTCAACCAACGGTAAATACCTAGTTTCTTTGATAACTAATAACTATCTGGCTTTGTGTTGTTTTGCTTGAATAGAAAATTTTGAATTAGGTTTGCTGTGATTGCGTTATTTAAATCCTAATCTTTTAGGGTTTTGTTTTGGAAGTCGATGTTTGAATTATATGTTTTCTGTTTGGTAGGTAATTGAAGGATAGTTAGGAGCTATGACGACTGCAGCTCGACCCACATGGGCACCTGCAAAGGGTGGTAATGAACAAGGTGGTACTCGAATTTTTGGTCCTTCTCAGAAGTACTCTTCCAGGGATCTTGCCTCTCATACGAACCTAAAGCCTAGGTGGGTTCTTCTCCCCTTTCCTCGGCAACTACTTATGTTCAAGAAATTGTTTGGGCGTTCTTGCATTTGGGGTGTCTATGTTCTCTTTTTCTGCCTCTATTTTGTATTGGGAGATGCAATGCTTTTGTTCAGGCCTGAACAATTTGAGAGGAACATGAATACTAATTGGAATATGATAGTGGGGTTTGTATTTCAAGTGATTATGAATACAATATGATACTTAGAAGAACAATATATTATTCATCTGGTTATGCAATGCAGTTAACGTATCTGGCTATCTTACCAAGTGAGTTATGGAGTTAAGGAGAGAAGTAGAGGTGGTGAGAAGTTGATTGACCTTTGCATGTGGGTGAGGGAGATAGGTTTTATAATGATATTGATTTATCTTTGGGCATTGCTCTGAGCTGGTGGGTTGGCTTTGGGCTTTGAGTAGTAAATTGGTTTTGGATGAATCGTTTGCTTAACATTTGTTTTGTTCTGCTATAAGCATACTGCTGTAATTGTTTTGCTTATACTTAAATCAAAAGTTGCCCTTGAATCCATATGTGGGTTATCATCCATGAATTGACTTGTGTCTTCTTTGTATTTCTATAGTTCATCTACATCTATATTTGCATGCACATGGATCATCCGAGTATTTGTGCCCTAGCCCTATATTGGCTATAGACCATGTTATCTTTTTAGTTTGCATGTTGGTGCTTCTATTTCTGATATCAAGTGTGAAGTTATTTTCTGACTCCTGGGCATGTGTGGCAGAAAGGAAGGGCAAGACACACAGGAGGAATTGCAGAAGAGGAATCTTCGTGATGAGCTGGAAGAGCGTGAAAGGAGGCATTTCTCATCAAAGGATAAGTCTTACAATGGTAACATATTCCATTACTGCAACTCTTTTACAATATCCTTGATGCAGTGTGAAGCTTAAATAGAAACACACTCCATACATGAGTGAAAAATAGATAAATTTCTCTGCAGTATATTTATTGATAACAATCTGTTCTCAAAATACATAAAATTTGAGGTATTTATAGAGATATTAATCTCCTAAACCTAATAGAAATATGAAACTATTAATTAGGAAGTTTAACTAATCCTAAATACAATAGGAAGATATAAACTAAATAGGAAAACTAAATTTTAAACGAAGTAGGAAAACAAATAAATCCTAAATGGAGTAGGAAAGCTTCCTATATTAACTCTAAACTATTTCTTTAGCTATTGGAAGCCTTCACAAGATGCTCTAGGTGAATTAGGACTGTTGGGTATTAAAATTAATTAAAAAAACGTCGCTCCCATGTTGTCCAGAAAATCTCACACCTGGGCGTGGGAAATCTCACGCCTGGGTGTGGGATTTGCTGCCCCAAAAATTGCCTTTACCCAAACTTGCTAGAAATTGCTATTTTTTCCTCCTTTTCACACCAGCATGTTTCTATTATTGCTTGACTTGTTTCTTCGCCCAAGGATGTCCCGCATCAGACTCCCTCACTTGGAAAAACTTGTCATCGAGTTAAAATAACTTGCAACAATCAAACAACACAGCCATAACAACTCTAGCACCATTCTTCCCCACTTGGAATAAATCCATCCTCGAAATTTGAAGCGGAAGAGAATTAGAATTTTCATTGGAGATGTGCACCATATAACTTTCTTGGATGGAATCAATAAGATTGACATGAACAAAGTAGAATTGAGGGTCTTCATGTTTTTCTTTGTATCTATGAGAATACTTGGACAAATAAAATCAATAAAAACCATTGGAATTAAAGAGTTAGATAGATATTCAACTTTCACCAACTTCATGATTTAAGTTTCTTCGATCTCTGCTATTGTATCCATGGATTGTTTTTCCTCAAGTACCATTGAAATTTCCATGGCATGATCTTTGTTGTTCTCTAGTACACATTCTTCAAGGTCTACATTTTCAACCATAGCAAAAGGAAATTCAATTAAAGTTTATGGTTTCAATTCTTTAAATTTAGGCTCATCCATTTCAAGTTGCATTGTTGAATCTTGAAGCTCCTTTTGTTCTTCACTTTCTTGTTTCACAACTAAGAAAAGCTTTGGTTGGACCTCCTTTTGGTAAGGCTTTTGTTAGAATAAAATTTGCTTATAAGAGGTAAAAATTCTTGTTCCAACAAATACTTAATTATAAATAATATACGGATTAGCCCTTTTTCTTTTCGCTTCCTTTTAAATTGTGGCCATTCCCACAAGCAGAAGCACTACCTTTCAACAGACAAGTCACTCATTGAACTTGTTTTCTAGTTGCTATATCCACATGGTCGAAGAATCTATCCACATTCATGATCCAATATAAAAATTGCTGTATATTGAGATCCTCATAGAAATTAAGAATATTAAGATAACCCGTGCTTTTTCTCCTATCACCATCGTATCATTGATGCCTATTGAACTTGATTGGTTCATAGTCATTTTCCTCCTCCGAATCATCATAGTAGACATATTGCCTATGTTTAGAAACTGGTCGATAAATAGGGTCATCATGAGTTATACTATCTCCTGGTCTTCTTTTATCAACCTAATTCCTGTTTTTTTTAGTTCTCAAAGCACCAAGATGATCTACAATTTCTTTGAGGCGTCTCTTGATACGCTTGAATTTTAGATTGCTCCAGACATCGCTTCCATCGTTGTAACGTTTCGTCCTTTAGGTAAAGGGCTGTAGTTCCGATCGCTGTCGCGAGAACTACTATAATTGCCACCTCCATCAATGTAAGCCACACAATTGGGGCGATTTTCTCACTTTGATACCATCTG
This sequence comes from Hevea brasiliensis, assembly GCF_030052815.1. NCBI lineage: Eukaryota > Viridiplantae > Streptophyta > Magnoliopsida > Malpighiales > Euphorbiaceae > Hevea > Hevea brasiliensis. The sequence goes on along the minus strand of NW_026614808.1, from coordinate 27,193 downwards.
ACGTAGCTTGAAGCTCAAATAGAAATACGCTCCATACACAAATGTGAAAAATAGAGAAAATTTTTTACAGTATTTTTATTGATAACAATCTGTTCTCAAAATACATAAAATCTGAGGTATTTATATAAATATTAATCTCTTAAATTTAATAGAAATATGAAACTATAAATTAGGAAGTTTTAGCTGGTCCTAAATACAATAGAAAGATATAAACTAAATGGGAAAACTAAATATTAAATAAAGTAGGAAAACAAATAAATCCTAAATAGCATAATTATTAAAGGCGCGCCTCAAGCACGCTTTAGGCTCAAGGCTTACGAGACTCCAATCCTAGCGCCTCTATAGGAGAAAGGCGGGCGACATTCACCAGACCCTTGCTTTATGCGCCTTGCTCCATGCACAAGGTGCCTTCTTTATTTCTACCTTCGGCGAGCACTTTTATTGATAAAAAGCATTATTACTCAACTCGAAATTTGTCTATCTGCCATGATCCGATATTGACGCACTAGGAAGTTTTTGAAATTTCAAATTAGTATCATTGGTGATAATTAGTTGCTAAAATCTCATCAAACCACCACACCCAGATCACAAACCTCCCATATTTTCATCTTCAACACTACCATTCTCTTGTTATCTTTTTCAAAAATAAATGTTACATCTACACCTATTTCAAGATCTATGCCAAAAGATAAAGGAAAAATATCATCTACTAACTTGAGAACTAAATAGCACTCTTTTAGTTCTTAAAGAGGTGGAAGATGATGAAGATGTTGATTTTGAAGATAAATATCACGAGGATGAAGGTGTAGAAGAAGATGAAGAAAATTATAATGTTACTTTTGGTGAAGATTGAAGAGGAGTTATTTTATAATTGCTTGAGTTTAGTTTTGAGACATTAAAAGACTATTCAAGTTTTAACATATTAGTACTTTAATGCTTACTATTATTTTAGTTTTATATTATTTGAAGTTTGATGCAATACATTTGTTTGACTTTTATGATTTTTTTTTTACGCCTCATCTTATCTAGGCAAGCACTTGCGCCTTCCGCTTAGACTCTAGGACCCCTTAGGACCTGAGTGCGCCTTAAGTCTTTAATAACTATGCTAAATAGAGTAGGAAAGCTTCCTATATTAACTCTAAACTATTTCTTCTGTTGCTGGAAATCTTTTCAAGATGTTCTAGGTGAATCAGGACTATTATTGATTAAAAGCAATTAAAAGAATATTGCTGCCTTGTTGTCCAGAAAATCTCACACCTGGGCATGGGATTTGTTGTCCCAAAAATCACCTTTGCCCAAACTTTTAGAAATTGCTATTTTCCCCCCTTTTCTCGTCAGCATGCTTGCTTCCATTGTTGTTTGACTTGCTTCTTCACCTAAGGATGCCCCGCATCAATTGTGAATTCACCTGTGCACTTTGATGGCTACTATACAGTTTGCTAGTTTTGCTTTCTTATTAATTTTTATGTGTGGCAGATGATAGAGACCGCAGAAAGAGTAATCAACTTCTCTTGGAAGGTGAGTGCACTAGCTCTCCCTATTTATATATCGAGCTAATGACTTCTTTTATCACTTCACTAACTGCTCAAGTTATATAATAGGGATGAAGAGGGACACTGAAGACCGCATTGTTCCACGTAGTGTGGATGCTGATGATTCTGATGTGGAAGTTAACAACGATGATGAGAGGTTATAATTCTTGGCTGATATATCCAGACTATATTTGCAAACACTATCGGTGTTTGATTTATTTTGAAATTGGTCAAATTTTTCTGCCTTTTGTTAATGGTTTATAATGAATGCTTCAGTATGTATTTGTATATTGTACTGCTTTCTCCCATGTTCTTAGTTATGTGTACTTAATTCTGTTTTCTTATTTAAGTATAACAAGAATATCAATCCTAACCCTACTGCTCTATGTAGGCTGCAGAAAAACCTTAACTTGTGTTGCTAAATGAGCATAGCTGTTTGTGTGCAGAACAGATATCAGTTTACATTATCCCACAATAGGATTGGTCAAAGTGTTGATTAGTTGTAATTACAGGAACAATACTTTTATAGTGTATATGGTTACTTATTCGTTATTTATATATCTTTAAACTAGTAGGAATGCTACAACTTTAATTACCCCCTTTTAATTATCGTTTGGATTATCTATAGCTGAGAAGAGCTACTTTTAGGATTTATTGTTTAAAGTTTATATCCAAATTTTGTCAGCCTGGAAGTTATTAATAATCTGTTCCCCATTGATGGCAGTGCTACTCATGTTCTTTAGCCTGTTGTAATGATTTTACTCTTTTAACATGTTGGCATGACAAGCCCCCATTATTTTATTTTGCTTTAGTGGTGATGATGATGACGACGATGATGATGAGGATGACACAGAAGCTCTTATGGCTGAGCTTGAACGAATAAAGAAGGAAAGAGCAGAGGAGAAGCTGCGACAGGTAAAATTAATTTCATTCAGTGGTTTTAGGGTGATACAGTATGTTCATATTTAAAAATCAGGCCATTATTCAGAACTCCCAAGTCGGCAATAGTAATGAATAAAGCTATTATTGCTGAATGTTTTATTCTAGGTTAGGCAAATTGTGCTGTTACCAAGCCAGCAGCTTGATTGCAGTAGCAATAATTGATGTCTTTATTTTTTCATTTTTTAAGGATCAACAACGGGCAGCTGAAGAGCTTAAAGCCAAGGAAGAGCAGCTTCTTCGAGGAAACCCCCTACTTAATAATCCAACATCTTTTAATGTGAAAAGGAGGTTGGTTATCTAAAGATCCAACTTCCCAATGGTTAAAAAAGCAAGTAAATGTTTTCTTTTGTTATTATTATTAATGCATTCTAGTGCAGTAATACCCTAATTTCTTGTATTACATGGCTTTATTGGCTCAGGTGGGATGACGATGTGGTCTTCAAGAACCAGGCTCGAGGAGAAACTAAAACTCCTAAGCGCTTCATCAATGACACTATCAGGAATGACTTCCACCGAAAATTCCTGCAGAAATACATGAAATAATTTGGCTAATCCTTGGAAGTTGGAAATTCACTATGAAGTTGAAAGATAATTCTCGATCTGAATCATTGTATGTATTCAAGAGTAACAATCATCTCTGCTGGTTTGAATCTGATGTATTTCTTACCAGAAAATTTGGGAATGATTTTTTTTTTTTTTTAATCAATATGCTTGTCAACTGTATAGACAGACGTGAGCAACTGTTAATGAAAACTTAAACAGTTCTGTCCGCTTAATTGATATTCTCAAAACATTGGTTTATCGTTTCTAGGAAGGCGGCTTTCCTGTTGCTGCAACGTGTTTGCAACATATTGCTTGTCCGCTAATGATTTCCTATTATGATGTTTTTTCTTTTTGGGAATGCAAATTTGTTAATTCTATATGAAGATCAAAATGATCGTCTTCTAATTAGCAAGGATGCAATGTTAAAAGTATTAACCTAATCCTTGGCAGAAGTGCGAGGAATGCTGACATTCTTGACTTGACACCCATAGAGTCGTGGACAGCAATTTACAAATGAAATCCAATTGAAATCCATGGAGTGTACTCTAGGTCCAAAATTCTTACAGTCCATGCATTTTTCTCATTCCCCAGTAATAGTGCAACCAAGCGAACCAAAGCACGAATCAATGAACTGCACTACTGCTTCATTCAGAGAGTTGAGATACTGCTTTTCTGGCCATGCGATTATCAACTTCCAACAATGTAGATCCTCATAAATACATCACACCTTCAAGACGGCATTCCACAAATCCTTATGGCGATAAATACACTGAAAATGTACAATTCAACTTTTCATGCTGCTGCCAACAACCAAGAAGATACAAACAACAAGAAAAATACAAAGTAGGCATCTATGCTACAAAGAAACCCAAACTACAATTGAATGAGCAAACGGCGTGAGAAGAGAAGAAAAATATTGGCCGAGTTATGTGCTTCTGCTTAAAGTGGCTCAAACTAATATACATCAGTTCACAGGTAGCAAACAAAAGAATTCGAAGTTGGAACTGGCAGTGTTTCAGACTTTTCGTTCTGCTAATCATTTTTCTTTGCGTCTTCCAGAACAAATTCAGCATATAAATCCTTAAGACCAATCACAACAGTAGTTATCAATGGCCCCATTATTGCTCCCTGTCAAACAATATGTTCAAAGAATTTAGATAATAGTAAATATAATATGACATTAAGTTAAATATGGTGTCAAAGTAAATGCATGATAATTGCATGTACCATTTTCTCAATAAGGATCAGATACCATGATATTTAAGAAATGCTATCAAATTTCACCATTAAAACAGGGAAAAAAAAGCCATTAAAAATCTGTTCCCGAATAAAAATTAACAAATAAAGAGGTGTTCTTAAAATGTCTTTGACTGCTGCTCAAGCTCAAACAGGCTGAGATCATTGTAGTTGATTACCAATTCAAACATGCAGTTCCGCCAAGTTAGTTCTCCTTTTATGCTATGTGTATCAGGTACTTTCTAGAATAGAAATGCCAGATGTAGTTATTAATGGAGTTGGCAGAGGAATTCAGACCCAAACTAAAGGACACCTTACCACTAAATCAACCTGGTGGAGTTTTCTCTAAGTTATATCAAATTATGAATTTGTGATTATTGATGTCAGTGGATAACAGATTCCCCATTTTAAATATCACAGCTTCTTGAGTAGAAAGCAATATCATTTATCAGGATCAATTTTTCATCCATAGGAAATCGTCAAACAAATGCAAATTCCAAACCAAATTATTGACTTTTAGTAGAAATGTGAAACCATTTCAATTTTTAAATAGCTAATAACCAACATGAGTTAAGCATCAGCAAATATATTAGACATACTGTAGCTTTATGAGTCAGTCAACTACTTGATGTCCATTTTATCACATACACCGCTTTGTTTTAGGATGAAGAAATCAGTATAAAAAGCATCTCAAAACAAAGAATTACGGAGGAGCAGATATAAATGAACATTAGAACATAGACATGAGAAGCTACCTCCACTGGAGATGGGAACAACGTCATTCCACCAATAATGCTGAGCCCAGTAAGATATTCACTGTAACCAGGTATATCCTCCTGAATTTCAGATGTACCATAATCCATAAGCACAATGTGAATAATAGACAAGCTAATTGCCAGTATGTATCTACTTTCTAGCACCAGTTGCACAGTAGCTGGAATTGTTGCAAACCAAGGTGGAAAGATTGGAAGCAGAGGGCTGATGAATGCCAGCACAGTTGACACGTACACGAAGTGAATGTCATACAGTCTAAACAAAAGCCATGTAAGACATCCCTGGAACAATGCAATCTCAGCAGTAGCCAAAAGAACTCCAGAAATAGCATTGTTGAGAACATCAACACACCTAGTCCTTGCTGCTTTTGGAATTGGAACCATGTATATTACTTGTTCAGTTACCCCACCAGACTCTGATGTAATTAGATAATACAAAACCCAGAAGAACACCATTGACTGAGATACAAAATTGAAAAGCTCAGCTGCCCCAGAGATGATGGAATTTCCCACAGAGAACATGAGCTTAGCACCACCACCTAAAACAGATGCACTGCTAGCAAACACACGCTGTGACACATCCATCCCTCGAACAGCAAACCCTTTTGCCTTCTCGACAAGATCCTCCCGGGTGATTATCAATTCCCTAAAAATTGCATCTAATTCTGTATAAATTTCTCCCCATTCGCGATTACGAACTTTGGTTCTTAAACTCACAAGCTTCTCAGCGTAACGTGATGGGTTCATCATCGTAGCTGATTCCTGAGAAGAATTAGCTGGGGTACTAATAACAAAATGCTTGATCACCGTGACAAGCTCCGTCAAATTGTATTGCATTGCCAAACTATCTATTTGCTCAGACACTGTTTCATAGACGGTGGTGGTGTACTTATCTACCTTTCCAGGAACATCATTCTCATCCATCCACTTCTTAATGCCAAATCTCTCTGCATAATTATTCTCTTCCACATGCAATTTCAATGAAATGACTGCATCTTTCCCTTCAACACCAATATTATAAGAGAAAAAGATAAATCCAGCCAATAACCCTTCAATCATTACAACAATTAATACAATTGACAATGGTTTTCAATCTCTTTAAAATCCCTCTCGTGAAAAATGCACTGATTGCAGTACGCTTGAAGCTGTTGCTCTTAAAAGAAGATACAGCAGAAAATGTAGAACCCGCAGTTTTGGTACTACACATGAACCCTAAAACAAGAATCAATAATGACCCCATACCACCAATTCTCTCGTAGGCTATCACAAACACCCCAAATGACACTAACCACCTAACTAACTTTGAAAATCCACTTCTTCTAGTTCTTCTAGGACCCCCTCTTTTTGGCCTCTTAAGAAAAACCCTTAAAAAACCCTCCTTAATATCACCAATAGTACCTACAAAAGCCTTAAAAATGGCAACAGGAACTGCAAGAACAGTCTCAGTAAGGCCTAGCTTCAAAGGCTCACTCCAAAAATCAACAAGGGTCTCTTGTATCCCTCTCAAAGGAATAGAACACAATACAGCCCATTGAATAGGCCTCAAATACTCTTGCAAAAGCTTGCACACAAAATAAAGAACAAATATAGTAAAGGCAAGGCCGGCATGGGCCATGGCTATGTAAAGAGCAAGGCGCACCTGAGGATCACCTGAGAAGGTAGTATTGTGATCTGGGTTATTGTTATTTGACTCGCGCGGTGGCGTGTTGGATGTATTCGGAGGCGGTTTTGCCGGATTGGTTGTGGAAGGCTTGCGAAATGAAGCGGATCTGAACATGTCCTGCCATGGAACGGTAGAGGATTCTGGCTTTGAATTCGGGTCTGTGTAAGGAACTAACTCCATTCCTATACACAGAGAGAGAAATCTCGGACTGGCAGGGGCTGTTCAGAAACAAAGAGATTGAATATTTATTCCCCTCTCTGCATGTGAAACACAGAGAGAAGAAAACAAAGACAGAGACAGAGAAGGGGAAACAGGGGAGATGGAAGAAGTGTAGCCGATGGAAGAACGACAGATGTATCCAGATAAAGCTCAGAAAAGTGATTGCAGATTAGCTCTATGGATTTTATTCTGCAGTTAATGGTAGAGAAGGGAACTGCAGATCAATTGTGACTATTTTGACCATATTTAGGTTTCGATACGTGAAAGAAGCAGCATTCAATTTTGTACAGGGACAAAGAAAGGAAAGTTCCTGCAAATATAAAATGACCAAAATGACATCACCCTTTACTTGCAATTGTAATCCCCATTTGGTCAATGATATTATTTTTTTTTATATTTTTTTTAATAAAATTTAAATTTATATTTAATAAATAAATAATATGCTTTCTGTCACTTAATAAGTCAGACTGAAAATTTCAATTTACATAAAGCCAATAGAAATGGCAGTGATGCTAGCTTCCCACGGGTAGATTTAATTATTATGAGCTCATATGTATTCTGCCAAATCATTTTTATTATATACATTTGAAGTAAATCACCACCCCATTAAATCCAAAACTTGGAATATATTTAATATAGATATACTGTCAATTCTGAGCATATTAGGCGGTTGATTCCAAAGTAGCTCAATTGAATCAGAGGCAATGGAGGTCAGGGACATGGTAGGGTTTATTGAAAAAGGGAAGGGTAGTGGATTGTATCATAAAAAAGTTAAAAGACGACCATGCAGGAGCCTGGATGTAACAGTTGCGCACGTTGTCCCTTCTTTAGTCCTTATGGATCATGCCAACGTTCCCTTCATTATTTTAGTTCCGCAATCTTTTTCCATGGCAGGCCACCAGGCTAATAAATTCTTTCCCTTTCATTTAAGATATTTTCTATTTTTTGAAAAAAAAAATATTTTTCTTCTGAAATCATTTCTAAAATTTTAAATTTAAATCTCAATAAATATATTTTCTATTTTATATAGATATTGATACAGATTTATATGATATATATATATATATATTTTACTTTCAGCTTAAAATATTGTTAATTTTAGGCATTATTTAATTCAAAATAGTCTATTTTCTAAGATGCTGAAGTTATTTTTTTTAAAATATATAATTTTAATGTATTAAATTGATATGTTAAAAGTCTGAGAAGTAAAAAAATATTAATAATAAGTGGTAATAAAAATAAAATAAATATCTCTACTTTAAAATATGTATATGAAATTAAATATATAAAATGTGAATATTTATTATCTTGTTAAACTTTTTTTTTTGCATATATGTGTAGAATGTGAATATTTATTATTTTATTAAAACTTATTTATAATAATACTTTATTATAATAAAAATAATTAATTTAAAGGAGTTTATATACATTTTCATTTTAAACTAAAAAAGCATATAAGATGGGAAGTCTATGGAAACATGCATCCATTAATGTACACGAAAAAGAGAAAATTCATATATATATATATATATAATTAAAAAAACTAATAATTATATAATCCTTTCCTTCAAAGAAATCTCAAAAAATAAAATAAATAATAAAAGAAAAATCCATCTTTTAAAATGTTTTGTTAGAAGAAAGAATACAAGTAATGAAGAAAAGGATTGTGTATTTGTCTGTGTCTCATTTACAGAGATATTACATCTATTTATACATGAGAATATGAACTAATTTGGACAAGAATAATAATTGCTATAATTATGCTACACAAATCTCCTCTAATCATCTGATTCTTTGTAATTATGTTACACAAATCTCCTATAATCATGCTTGATTCTTTGTAATTATGCTAACACCCCCTCAAACTCAAGGTGGTAGCACAGTGCCAACTTGAGTTTGCTTAAGAGATCTGAAAGCGGCGGGAGGATGCGTTTTGGTGAATATATCGTAGTTTGGTGTGAGGAGATAGGAATCAAACATATGGTGCCATGAGCAACATGATGACGTATAAAATGACAATCAATTTCGATGTGTTTGGTACGCTCATGAAATACATCATTATGAGAAATCGTATGGCACTTCTATTATCGCAATGAAGTATTGTGGCGGAAGAATGAGTGACACCCAAATCGATTAATAACCACCGTAACCAAAGTAATTCGGATGTAGCATCGGCAAGAGCACGATATTGATTACGTGCTAGAACGTGCAACAACGGTTTGCTTTTGCTACGCCAAGAGATAAGAGAATTACCCAAGAAGAAACAATAACGATTGTAGAGCGGCGATGCAGCCGGATCACCCGGCCAATCGACATCGAGTAGCGGATAATACTAGGGAGGAGGTAGCGGAAAAGTGCAAACCATGAAAAAGAGTGCCTTTGATATAACGAAGGATTAAATGCTGAGAGAAATGAGTTGAGCGAGGAGCGGACATAAAGCGGGTGACGGATGAACGACATATGAAATATCGGTCGAGTAACTATGAGATAAACAAGACTCAGAGCAAGTGTCGATATAAAGTAGGATCATCAAGAGGAGTGCCATCAAGAGGTGTAAGTTTGCAATTGAGCTCCAATGGGGTTGATCTTTGTTTTGCTATCGATGATGCACGCCGAGAAAGTAAGTCGGATGCATACTTGGCTTGAGATAGATAATAGCCATCGAATTTTGAGAAACTTCAAGGCCCAAAAATAGAGAGAACCAGTCTTTCATTTCAAAATGTTGATTGAGATAATGTTGTAACTCTAAAATACGGATGAATCATCTCCTGTTATTATCATATCATCAACATAAAGCGTGAGAAGAACAATACCACCGCTATCGATTCGAGTGAATAATGCGTAATCATGTGGACTAGAGAGAAAACCAAGTTGAGCAAGAGTGGAACTAAATTTGGCAAACCAGGCCACAGGAGCTTGTTTTAATCCATATAAGGCTCGAAGTTTGCAAACCTTATGAGGAGAATGATAACCGGGAGGAGGATGCATATAAACCTCTTACATTAAATCACCATGAAGAAAAGCATTTTTAACATCCATCCGGAAAAGTTTCCATTTACTGCAGCAATAGCTAAGAGTGCGAATAGATGTTAATCGGGACCCTTTGGAGCAAAAGTTTCCTCATAGTCGATACCATACTCTTGAGTGTACCCTTTGGCTACTAAGCGAGCTTTGTAGCGTTCAATAGTTCCATCGAGCGGGTCTTGATTTTGTAAATCCATTTGCAACCAATAGGAGTCTTGTTTGGTGGAAGATCAACTAAATCCCAAGTATGAGTTTTCTCTAAAGCCCAAGTTCATCGGTCATAGCTTGCTGCCAAAGAGGGTCGATTGCCTCACGATAAGAATGAGGCTCATGAAGGGTTGCAATAGTAGAGTAACAATGAAAATCGAGAAAGATAATGAGGAGTTTCTCTTACACGGTAGAACGCGAAGAGTAGTGCTAGGAGGAGATGCGGCGCAGTCTTTGGATCAACAAGCTGGTCTTGATTCAACGAGGCGGTGTAGTTGGGCTAATATTGAGCACATCACAATCACTGGATCGGGACTTGGAAACAACTCTTTGGAGAGTCGGTGAAAAATAGAGAGTCGATATTGTGAGTGATGAAATTTGGAAAGAGAAGAGAACATAGTATTTTCCCAAAAGGTAACATGACGAGAGATCGTAACTTATTAGAAACAGGATCCCAACAACGATACCCTTTGTGTTCAATGCCATAACCAAGAAAACAACATAGACGAGCACGGGGTTCTAATTTGGTATGTTCATGAGGTTGTAAAGAACAAAAGAAACACATCCAAAAGGTTTAAGGATGGAATAGTCGGAGGTTGTCCAAACAATTTTTCAAAAGGAGATAAATTATGAAGAACCAAGGTAGGAAGGCGATTAATAACATAAACGGCATGAAAAGTCGCTTCTCCCAAAATTTTTACGGACATGAGGCGAGAAAGAAGAAGAGTACGTCTGAGAATCAAGAATATGGCGATGCTTGCGTTCGGCTCGCCCATTACATTGAGAGGTGTGAGGACAAGAACGTTGAACAACGGTGCCTTGTTGACTAAGAAATCGAAGCAAAGAAGAATCCCGATATTCCATGGCATTGTATGCATTGGAGAATTTTAATGTCACAAGAGAACTGAGTTTTAATCATTTTTGCAAATGTGATGTAAATTTGTGATAACTCAGATCGATGTTTCAAAAAAATATATCCAAGTAAACCGAGAATAATCATCAATAAATATTACAAAATAACGAAAACCATTTATTGAAGAAATAGGAGAAGGACCCCAAATGTCAGAATGAATTAAACCAAAAGGAGTGTCTGAAGTAGTATTATTATGGGAAAAAGATAATGCAGGTTGTTTTGCAAGCTGACAATTTAAACAATTAAATGACTCAAACTTAGTAGATCCTAATAATCCACGAGAAATTAAAGGTTGAATTTTACTGGTAGAAGCATGACCAAGACGAAGATGCCATTGGTGAATGGAGGAATTAGGGATTGTAGCTGCAGACACAAATCTCTGAGGAAGATGTAAAGATGTAAGCTCAAATAATCGACCCACTCTGCGACCCTCCCCAAGAATCTGTCCCGTTTGTGGATCCTGTACCTGGACACCATGGTGAGAAAAAATAACATTTAGTCCTTTTTCACACAACTGACCAATAGAAATAAGATTGAGTGCCAAATTAGGGATATAATAGGTGTCAGGGAGATGAAGATTTGTGGTAGACCCATGACCGGTATGTGTGATGTTCATTTTAGTACCATTTGCGGTATGGATTGGTGGTAAGGAAGATCTGAGTTTCTGAGAAGACAAGAATTTAAGATTAGTGGTCATATGATTACAACATGCAGTCAAAAGCCAATAAGAATTACGGAGTGGCAGACATGGCAGCAGAAGAATTAGAAGAGATAACCTGTTTGAATAGTGCCTCAAGATTACTCATGGTGATGGCAGTAGAGCCCTCGATGGCGACAGCTGATGTGAGAGGAAGATCCGGGCTTTGAGACATTCTTGAATTTAGAATGCCCTCCTTTTGATCTTGGAGGCGTGTGGGACAATGTTCAAGAATATGACCGTAACCATGACAATATCTGCATTTTATGGTAGGACAATATGCAAAAGCATGACCAATTTGATTACAATTCTTACGAGTTGATTGCGATTTACGATGTGAGGATCGAGTAGTTGCAAGCGACTTCAAATTGAGGAGTTTTATCCAAACCGAGACGAGTCTCTTCAAAAATAATCTCTTGAATAGCGATTTCCAATGATGGGAGTGGATTTCGATGTAGCAGGGGCCTCGAGCGGCCTCATATTCGATCGAAGAGCCATTAGAACTTGAATGAGATGAAGATGATCTTCACCGATTTTGGCACGAGATATTTGATTCCAAATAGGTTGGACACAGGCAAGAAAATCATTCCGATTGACTGCTTCTTGTTTGATTATGAAGAGTAGTCCACAACCGATAATAGTGGGCAAGTCCGGTGGTCGATATCGATTAGCCAAAAATCCCGATTTCTTTTGCGAGTCATAATTAGCAAATCGGATGTGGATGGGCGAGGCAGGTATTGCGAAACCAGGTGATGATCTGATGATTTTTACTATCCCAATCCTCAAGACGGTCAGCAAATTTTGCATCAGTTTCATCGTTCTCTCTTGTCGGCGTAGTGATATCTCCGGTAACAATACGCCAAAGCTTGCGACCTATCAAAAAACTTTTCATTCCTTGAACCCAAAGATTATAGTTGGAACCAGTCAGAACTGTTGCAATAGGTTTTGAAATATCAGATTTCTCCATTGATAACAAGATGAGGAGAAAAAAAAAAATGGTATAATAATAGGTATGAAAGAATGAACCAGAACAGGTTGTAGAGAGAGCAGAGAGACCCCAAAAAAACTAGAAATAAAAGTTTTATGGCTCTGATACCATGTTAGAAGAAAGAATACAAGTAATGAAGAAAAGGATTGTGTATTTGTCTGTGTCTCATTTACAGAGATATTACATCTATTTATACATGAGAATATGAACTAATTTGGACAAGAATAATAATTGCTATAATTATGCTACACAAATCTCCTATAATCATGCTGATTGCTGTAATTATGTTACACAAATCTCCTATAATCATGCTGATTGCTGTAATTATGCTAACATGTTTAAAGATTTTTGCTAAAACAAGTCCTGTTTGTACGCAAGAAAGACTGCCAAGACAAATAATAAAATATCATAGGAACAATAAAGAACTCAGAATAAGAAAAGAAAGGTAAGATCAAACGGGGAAGTGAATAATGTTTTTCTAACAAACTCTACTCAACTAGATTGAGCTCAATAAGTAAATTCCTATACAGTTGAGGTAGAATTCTTGATTTTCCGAGCAATTGATTGATGTGGCTAACTAAATAAGTTGTACTCTAATACTTTCAAGAAACTTATCCCAACTGAACAAGGCGTTAGTCCTTAGATGTGGAGATTCATAGGATTTTTTTTTTTTGTTATATTTGACCAAAAAAATTAGAAAGAATCTTAATCTTACACATGAGAATTTATCACTAATTAAATTCTCCAATCTCCATTTCTTGTTTCAGCAACATGTCTCTGCTTCTATTATTTCTCTAGCTAGTTCTTGAATATTGTTTTTTTTTTTTTTTTTTTGGTTCGTGGAGAGGCCTATTAAACCTGCGAGCATTGTTTTGCTTTATTGATTTCGTATCCTGAAAATGACTTCTCCATTTCCATGTTACTCACTTTTATTGCAGAAGGTTTGTGTATATATCATTTACTCGGAGATAGCATGCCATTAATCCTCCTGCGAAGGCAAAAGTAGGCAATTATCCGGAATCCTAGAGCCATGGCTAGTGGTACCCAGACTTCTTGCAAGCCACCTTTCAAGTTCACCGTTTCAAACGGAGGCGAACTCCAATGTAAAGACACGTGTATATATACTTTATGTGAGAAGTCAAAAGAGTCCCCGGTAGGAGAAAGGGAGGATGTAAAGACACCCGTACTTCTACTAAAGAGGTTGGTTATCCTAACTACCCTCAAAGATGGTCGTATTTTGGTTGTAAGTTGCGAAAAGGGGTTGGATCATGCCGACCTACATGAACTTTAGAATTATACAAGCCTTACATGCACTCTAAGTCGACAAATCTATAAAGACCAATATTAAACTCAGAAAAATATAATCAGAAATAGAGTAAAATTTAGTGTCTAAGTCTTTGACACTCCGACTAATTAAAAGGGAAATTGTTTATACCAACAAGTCGAGCACATACACTTATCTCTCACAAGCAGATCGGATAGGTAAATATGTTGACTTGAATGACCAATTAGTCACCATCAACTCAAATATGTTAGGACTATGTCAACACCGTGAAGAACACTTGATTCAACCTTGAGACGAATATCATTGATTTAGAAAAGCTACTTGCGGGACTTAGTGTCAAGGGAACATTGACTTTCTAGTTATATAAATATGGATTATCCTCCTCCAATAGAGAGATTAGTTTTTTACCTAGCTATTAGTATATTCCAATAAGAATTCTCCCTAAAGAAAATGACTCCAAATCCAAGTGTAGCAAAACAGACATTCTCCCTAAAGAAAACGAATCCGAATCCAAGTATAGCAAAATAGACATTCTAAGTCCAAGTTCATTTGTTCATTTCCATTGACCCAAATCTCAAGAAACACATATCAACACCTCATATACCTACCTTTTCCCGAGTTATCATGTTGTTTCTGAAATCCTTGGAACATTTTCTGCTCAAGTAGAGCCACATGGCAATGAAGAAGAGTTGAAATATAAACAAGAAAGAATCCATTACTGATTAGGAGAGTTCCGGACAGAATACCTGGACATAGTAACCTCCAATGAGAAGAAACAGCATTAAAGTCAAAGAAGCACACATTCCAGCTCTTTTGTTACTCAAACTTGCTGCTCCAAATAGCTCACCTGCTCCCTCTTGTCACAATAAGATATTCCTTTAGTTCTCTCGAATACATAAAAGAAACCATTAATTTTTTTTTTTTTCAACTTACTTGACTTGTATTTACTATCAATAATATGGTAAATATTAAAAAATGTCAAGAAGAAGCAAGGGACTGCCTCTTAAACCCTGCCATGAAGTACAATATGACCGTGAAAAAAGTAGGATACAACACATGAGCCATCATGTCACACAGAGTGATGCACACACGGTACACTTGATCTGTACACGTCTGCTTTCCTTTCTTTCACCAAACAGATCTTTTCCAATGAAAAAATATAGGATATGTTTTGCATTACTGTTAGGATTGTTATTAAAAAATTATTTTTTTAGATCACTAATTAGAGAGTATTAAAAAATAATTTAAAATTAAATTTAATAAATTTTAATTATAAAAATATTAAAATAATAAAATTACTTTTTCTAAACTATTTTTTATTGATAGTTAAAATAATATTTTTATTCAGAAAAATAATTTTAGACCTTCAAATACAATGCCAAACAGGCACGTATGCTGCTCCAAAAATCAATGAAGATGTCCAGAAAATGCAGATGTAGAACATTAGACCAATCTGAAATTCAGATATGATAAGGTCAGAAATACTTGTGGCTTGTCATAAAATGAACTCAGATTATCAGGAAGATGAAGTTTACTTGATCTCTGAGTTAAGCCTCAGTTCCAGTTTTGGATTTCCATCCAGAAGGCTTAATAAGACTGCAACTCCAATGGCTTGAACTACTCTTAAACTTATCAACATAATCTCTATGCCTTTCTCTGAATGTTCTCTTCAACAGTATCACAAATTGCTAATGTCCATTCTTTCTTGAATTGAATTGCTAGGAGATACTCAGGTGCCTTTTCAAGCCGATGACTCTCTTCCTTCTCTTTTGGCTCCAGCTGAGTTTTGCATTTAAGTTGAAGGCACTAATATGATACAAGAAGAAAATGTGAAACAGAGAGGGAGAAATATTGGATGTTTAGAGAGAGCAAAGAGAAATTGGGGTATGCTTATTGCTTTGATTACTGCCTTATCAGAATCAGGGGCCCAAGGAAGTGCTCATAGATCTTGGGGCATACTTATGTCATTCACTAGTCCGGTTGCTAAATCAAGCAAAAATTCTGCAGGATTCATGGCAATATCTGGGATGAATCTCAAAGAAGAATAGTATTCCACAGACTCCCTAGAATTTCCAAAGTACACAGGATAGCCTTCAGAATCGGCAGAAGCTTGTCAAACATATGGAATATTCTGCTTGAAGGCTGATGGATCGTCATGATTATTGTCCATCCTGCCTGTATATACCATCAAGTGCAATCTTCAAAAGGATTTTCACTTGCTACTTGGGAATGTATAATCACAAGGAACTTTTACGACATATGAAATGGATTCACTATTGTACCTTAGCTAGTCCTTGAAGGACCTGAAGGATTCTATTTGCTGAAGTAGAATCAAGACCTGAGGTTGGTTCATCAAGCAGCAGCAATGAAGGATCAACGAGAATTTCACGGCCAATGCTGGTTCTTTTTCTTTCTCCTCCTAATATTCCCTTAATGAATCATCCTCCAATCCTTGTGTGGCGACAACTTTGTAGGGGTTATAAATCTCACATCATAAAAGTATAAATATAAAAGAGTAAATATAGGTGATTAAATTATAACATTGACTTAGTTAATTATTTTAATGTGTAAAAAAATATAATAACTTAAATAAATTTGAATTAAAATAAATTAAATTATAATTTAATTAACATATTCTCTCTAAAAATTTAACCATATTTTAGATACGGAATTAATTAAAGAGAAAATTTATTATAAAGCCATCAAATAGCCATCATTTAGAGTATCACGTTATCCGTTGTTCATGATCAATCAAGTACATACCTTTCACGGCCTAGCTCCTATACAATGACCTCTACCCTGGCATATTTCTGTTGTTGACTCATGTTTCCAGGAAGTCTCAAAAATGCAGCGAAGACCAAAGTTTCATCCACTGTAAGTTGTGGGAATAGCACATCATCCCGTGTCAATCCAATCCTGTGCACAAATTGCTCTTAAAGTACAGTAATATTACAAATAATGCATGTAAAAAATAATGAAATGTTAATGGTAGAGAGATAAGTAATCTTTGAAGTTGACTAACCTTCTCTTAAGGGCTGCATTACAAGGAATATCATTGTAAGTGATGCTTCCTTTAATTGTATCTGTTAATCTTCCTCCTATTATCTTTAGCTGGGTTGTTTTACCACTACCAAAAGGACCCATTAGATCAAGGATTTCACCGGGGCCAATGCTTCCTGTTATACCCTTCAAGATTTTCTTGCAATTATCTTGCTCCAAGTTCAGCTGTGACGCTACCTTTGACAGTACTGCCTTCACAGGATTGGCAGAGGAAGCTTGGCTATTCCTCATTCTATATACCACATCTTCAAACTGCAAGATAGAGCAAAAGTATACCTCTTCACCGTAACAAAAAGCAGCACAGACATTGACGTTGAATTTGCTTAATTATGTCCATAAAGATCATAGACATGTATACGCTGAAATATAAATAAAAGAGCGCTCAAGTGCACGAGATTTCCAACTTTTCAGGCTTTGTTGTCTATCCTTTGCTTAAAAATGTGAAATTTTTATATTTATGTTAGCATAAAAGAATTTTAACATATATAAGGAAAATAGTATACTAAACAGTAATATTAGAATTCAATTTCTGAACATTTCTAAAGTCCCAAAAAAAAATTCCAGCTCCTGTTGCCACGTGGCAGGCGATAACAGGACGGAAAGCAAGCGATAGCATGTCGCGGTCGCAGGCTACTATTTCTCTCCAATACGTATCAGGTCACAGAGTTTCGACTTTGGAGTCTTGAATGGGTGTTAGCTAAGCTAATCAATCACTGATCGGTCGAAACATAGCGGAGGACGAAAACGCAGAAAACAACGCAAAAAGAGAACCTTTCCATCGAGAGAGAGGAGTCCTTATGGAGGAGTACAAGGATGTGTTGTTGAAGTCGCTCCAGAACGCCGGCGTTTCAATCCCAAGCAACGTTGCATCGGTCCAAGACTTGACGCCGGCAACTTTGGTCTCGATCTGTGCTCAGTCTCTTAACCTCCTCGATGAAACGGCGTCGTTGCCTTCATCTTTCCCCGACTCCTTGGTCGATAAATTCAAGATCTGTACGGATATGGCTTTAGCTATTAAGAGACTCGGTTACCTTGGAGACATGACCTATTATAAGGTACTAATATTGCAATTCGCACTCTCCCAAAATATCTGCATATGCATTTATTGTGTAATTTGTTGCTGGATTAGTGTTTGGTTGCTGAGAGAATGGAGGAAAGGAAAGAGAGTCGATTGTTTTTTTTTTTTTTGCAATTTTTATTAAGTTGGTTGTTACCCCGGAGTCGGGAAAGATTTCTACTTTTCAGTATGGCCTATTTCAGTTGTGTGTCAGTGCCAGTAGAATAAGATATGATTTTTTTTTTTTTAATTTTCCTTTTCTAATTTTGAGTCCCTTATGAAATTAATGCAACTAGATTGGAGGTGGGATTGAATCATTGAAATAAGTTCATTCAGCGTTAAACAGGAATTACAATAGCTTTGCTATTTATTAAGTCAGTCTATTTCTAGAGAAGTTTTACTTTTGCGCAAACACTGCTGAGAAAAAAGGAAAATTGGGCATAAAAGAGTTGTAGATACATAGACATGATAAAATTTAATGAAGTTTTGAGATAACATGACAACTGCAATAAGCAGGCTCTTTAACTAAGGGCTTTGTCCTTGGGAAATTTTGGGCATCGAATTGAAATTTAAAGGAGTGTAATGAAATAGATTTTTGCTTTGCTTTTTGGGTCAAAGAGGCCATTGGATTCCTTGAGAGTTTGTTGGTTGAGGAATATATACTTACTTAATTTGCTTATTTCCTAATTCAGGAATGCGACACTTCTTCCTTTGTCTTGATATTTGTAAGGGGTCATTACTTATTGTTGGATTCCTTGAGAGTTTGATAGATGAGGACTATAGACTTATTTGATACTTAATTTGCTTATTTCCTAATTCAGGAATGCAACAAATCTTCCTTTGTGTTTTGATAGTTGTTAGTGGTCATTACTCATTGTCTTGATAAATGTGCCTCCTTTTTCTCTCATTCTTGTTACTGCTGTTCTTATTGTTTTAAAATTATTCTTAGAACAGATTATATGTCTTGCTTACGGCAGTTCCTGTATCCATCAGAAGAGGACTTGTTTAAGTTGGTGAGATTCTTAGTGGAAAGGCTTTCTGAGTCATCTGTTGATGTTAAATTCCCTGATCTGAAGGATGCAAATAGCAGAAGGAAAATAAAAGAGGAGGGCTCTACTGATAATTTGGAGGACTGGATGGAGAAAGCTGATGACAGAGGGTTAGATCTTAACCATAACCAGGAAAAATTCAAGGATCTTAGTCTTCATAATGTAGAATCAGAGTTGTCTGATTCCAAGGTTGAAGACACGTCCTTCAGTGGGTTAAGGACAACAAATTTTGGCAAGGACAAATTGGCTTTTGTTGGAATTGGAAACCTTTTGGCTGCAGAAGGGAACTCAGGAAGAGATGCATTTCAGAAAGCGAATCCTGCTAGGGACCAGTCATCCAAGGTATACACTTGTATACATGTGGTAACTTTGGGCTATTACATGGCTGTGCAAAGTAAGGGAATTAAAATTTGAAATATGTTTTTGATGACCATTCTGAGTGTATGGTATCAAAATTGAACCAAAAGCATAAATTTTGATAGAGAAATAAAGGTCCAAAATAAGATTTGAAGGGAAAATAATGCTGATACTCCTTTTTGCTTACATTTGATTACTAGATGAGACGTGAGAGTGAAATATTACAAGATGAAGAAAAAGTTCTCATGAAGGAGGTGGCTGCAAGGAATTCAGAATTACAGAAACTTGAACAAGAGTTGGAGTTGTTAAAGGACGCAGCAGAAATGGCATTTGATGATCACCACCCTATTGAATTTTATCTTGAGCTGCTTAACAAGCAAGTAGATTCCAAAAAGTTTAATATTGTGGAATTGGAGTCAAAGTGGTAGGATATGGCTGTTCTGTTAACTTTTAGTTTTAGGTTCCTATTATTATTATTATTATTATCACCTGGCAAAGAAATAGTTTTTATGGAATTGATGGGTATCTGGGTTAAAATGATGATAACAATAATAATTATAATGCAAATGAATTAATTATAATGCAAATGAATTTTTGCTGGCATACATATTTTTTCCAGGGATGCTTTCAAAAAGCCTCTGGAGGAGAAAAAGAGAACCCTAGAGGAGTCTCTTTATGCAAACATACCAGAGGCTCAAGAGAAGCTACAAAAGTTGAGGGAAGTTGAGCCGGAAAAGCAGTCCATCTTGTCTGAACTTAGGAGGCGGTATGCTGTTGAAACCATGATGAATTCATTCTATGAATATTTTGCACATTCTTATAACATATATCTTGTTATTCTTTAGGGAGGAGGAACATTCGAAACTTTGTGTGGATCTTGGGAAGCTGCCTAAACTGCCAACTAGAACATCCTATATAGAGCGGATAAAGGAGATCACGAAAAACAGTCGAAAACAGGATGCTGACATAGAGCGGATTTTAAAAGAAACCAGAGAGATTCAGTTAGAAAGCAACTCTATACGAGAATGCCTCGATAGAACCTATGCTGTTCTGGATGAAATGATATTCAGGTATGAAATGGTTGCTTCTCCTTTTTGTTTCCAATTTGGACCTTCAGTAGGAACACATCATACTTTTTCTTTGAAGGATATGACTTTATTTGTTGCTTTACTGAAAAGAAGCATATTTCCACAGGGAAGCAAAGAAAGACCCAGTAGGACGCCAAGCTTATAGGCTTCTCACTAGCATACATGAGTGCTTTGAACAAATTTCTGAGAAAATCCTCATGAGTGACAGAATACAAAGAGAAGTGGCTGAATATGAAAAGAAACTAACAGCCATGGCCTTCCGGAGCTTAAATGTAGATAAACTGCAAGCTGATCTCGACGCCATCAAAAAAGAAAACGAGCACCTTGAGCAACAACTTGAAGATAATTGATGCCACAACTCATTCCTGTGGCTATAATATGCTAATTCAATTGTTGTTCCATACCATAACTTGATTTGGTTTCTGGGGAATTTTTATTTACACGCGATAAAATATTATATTCACTTTATCAAAATGAGAGCAATGGTTTGAGATTAAGCACAATAGTGTCCTTTCGTGTTCCCTTGCTTGAGCTGCTTTAATAGGTTTCTAAACAGATGCTGCAATGCATTCGTAGAGCCGATGGTTACGGTTTCTAATCTTAAAGAAATCATGGAGATTAAACTCTAGAATGAAGCATCACACCTAATAATGGGAAATTACGGAAATATAGGAAATTATGGAAACAAGTAGTGGAAGTTTGATACGGTTGGATAGTATTAGTTGGTTTAAACTGTTTGGCAGCTAAGTGGTTAAGAGAATTAGCTCTGGTTTAAATTTTTAGCAATTCGGTAGCTAAGTGGTTAAGAGCATATAGCTGGTAGTGCCGCGGTAGACGAGAAATGTAATCAGTTAGAGTAGAAAGAAAGTTCTCTCTTTCTGGAATTCTCTCTCTCCCTCTGTCTTCCCTTATCTGGGTAACCAAAAACCCTGCAGAAATCCTCTGCAAGACAGGAGAACGTACAAGTTCAGTAGTTGAAACCTGGGGATGGAGGCATGTCACTTTCACTTGATATGGAGAGGTTAATTGGCCTTTTCCTACAATTAGCAGACTAATTGTCTAATACAAACCACCATCAAACATAAGCATATGATATAAGAAAAGGACATGCTGTTTGGTTGACCTGCTAGCTGATCAGGCAACAAGATTCATTTCTATTTTATTATTTTCTTTCTATCTCTCTTGATGGGAGATTCAACAAGCGCCTAAAGTTAAATATGTTAGGTGAGTAATATACTTTTAATTATTAAACTAAGTTAGATTAAGTAATATACTTTTAATTATTAAACCAAGTTAGATTAGACATTTTTGCTTATTTATTCTTTAGTTTTTTTTTTTTTTTTTTTGCGTGATGATAGTAATAGCATTGATGGAGTAGAGCCATTTGGCTACAAAATTGGGTTGTTTCCATGAGATCATCCCTATGACCTAGAGAGTAGTTCCCAACGGCCATGATCACATGTTGGTTTTGAGTCTTTTGACTCTTTCTTGATCTTAATTATTCTAATACGCCGGAATAAAAACCCTTTCTTGATCTTATAAATTTATGTTTCCTAATCATTTAAAAATAAATAAATAAATAAAATTAATATAGACATAGTTGATGTTTCCTTAACTTCTCCGTAACCCTAACCCATGAATCATTTAAAATTTCTATATCCAACAGAATCCTCACCTTACTATACTTCTAAGTTTTAAATACTTGATAAGTCATTAGTTATTAATAAGCTAGGTGTCATACTACAATTGGATGTTGTCATACCCTATTATTAATTTACTGATTCCTTAAAAATAACAAACAAAATCTGTCTACAGATGCAGGACACTCATATCCCATATCTCCTAGCTCCATTTGTTACAATCCATCAACCACCTCTTATTAATTATCTTCTTTTCTTTTTTCCCCTGCATTGCCATCACTTTAATGAAGGGTTTATATTAACTTCTTGTTATAGTTAAACTATTATTTGTTTTTGCTTGTTATGGGGTTAGTTGAATCCTTGTTGGAGAATGATGCAAGAAAGTTCATCAAGAGAAAAGATAGCGATGCAGGAGAAGCAGGTTCTTATCAAATGAATCCTCTCCTGCCTTCATTTTCATTTTTCTTTTGCTTTGCATTTGTTACACTTTTTTTTTTTATTTTTTTTTATGGTTTTAATAAAGGATTCCCCATGCTACTGAATCTCTCCTTTCCTGGAAATATTCTGTCTTTAGGATTTCCCTTGTTTTCTTATTTAAAATACTCAATGATTTTCTTCGTTATATGTGGGTTTAATTAGCAATTTTTGTTCCTGGGTTTGATTATTATAGCATTATTCCTCAATTTCTTGTCAAACGACCTTTGTTACAAGTATATGGGTTTACAGAAGCTAGACAATGTATTATACATATCTCTTTTTCGGTTTTGGTGCTTTCCCTTGTGGCATTTGTTCATATAAATGCCCCATTTCTTAGTTCATAGCCTGTCTTTGATTCTTTATATTCTACTCAACATTTCATTTTTGGGACATAATTATTTAATATCTAAATTGGCACAATCATTTGATGCAGCAGAAGTAATTAACTTGATAGTCCAATGCTGGAATACCTATCCTATATATCATTCATTTCACCTTAAAATTTTCTGAAATACCAACGAAAAAAGGTGTAGGAATGCCGCCTTCTTAATCTGCTATTGTTGTCCATGGATGGTTGTTCCTGGCTCATTCTTTGATTTACATCCCCAAGATCTCATCTCTGTTTCTGTTGAATTGCTTGTTTACATAATTGTAATTTTTCACCTGAAGCTGGTAATTTCATTTCTGATATAGGAGATTTAGTTTAATTTGCCTTCCATATGATGTTTTAGACATATTTGTTTTACCTTACCAAAAAGAAGTTGCCTTAGTCCATGACTTGGTGTCCCTTGTTTTTGAATTCCTTACTTTTGATAGTCAAAATTATCAGGTCGAGCATTGGAAGAGCTCAGAAGTTCTCTTTACAATGATTTTCGAACTTCAGAAGGAGCCAAGCGGCAACAGCAACGATTTTGTGGGCCAGTTGTGGCTATGACCTTCAATTTCATGGTGGCCGTGGGGGTTATTATGACAAACAAATTAGTGAGTGGCGTTGCTTCTGAAACTATTTTTTGGCAAAGCATTAATGAATTTCAGATTAATAGTGTTGAAATCATCTAAACTCCTGGGAGGTTATGAGTTTAAACACTGGTTGGAATCCAATTTGTTATGGCCGAAAAATGCGAAAATAGTTTTAAATCATTGGCATTTGGGAAAAGAATCTTATATTTGTTGGTTACAGGTGATGGGAAAAATTGGCTTTAACTTCCCAATCTTTCTCACATTGATCCATTATACCACTGCGTGGATTCTGCTTGCCATTTTTAAGACATTGTCGCTGCTTCCAGTCTCCCCTCCCTCCAAAAGTACTCCTTTCACTTCACTCTTCTCCTTAGGAGTTGTTATGTCTTTCGCCTCTGGCCTTGCGAATGCCAGCCTTAAGCATAACAGGTTACGATTCAGACTTGAACAATTTCTTTTGTTACCAAGAAACTTGTCATTTCCTTACTCTTTTGTTCATTCGCAGTATTGGTTTCTATCAAATGGCAAAAATTGCAGTCACTCCTACCATTGTTCTTGCAGAGTTTGTTCTGTTTAGAAAATTCATTTCATTTAAAAAGGTTAGCATAACATTTTTGTACATATTCTTTCAAGCAGAGACATAACATTTCAGTATATGAATTGATAGGTCAGAAACATACAAATACTTAAAATTTTAGCAATGCATCACAAGCTTGCAGGTTTTGTCTCTAGTTATTGTTTCAGTGGGCGTGGCAATTGCAACAGTAACAGATTTACAATTCAACTTTTTTGGTGCTTGTATTGCAATTGCATGGATCATTCCAAGTGCTATAAACAAAATTCTTTGGTCAAATCTGCAACAACAAGCCAATTGGACTGCTCTTGCGTAAGTAAACAAGATGCAATTTATATGTTGGTCATTCTGAATTCTAACATTTTATTTTAACAACATGTGATTGTAATGCGTAGGTTGATGTGGAAGACTACCCCAGTAACAATTTTGTTTTTATTAGCATTGATGCCATGGCTAGATCCACCAGGGGCGTTATTGTTCCAGTGGAATTTACACAGCTCATCTGCAATTTTCACATCAGCTCTTTTGGGATTTCTCCTACAATGGTCGGGTGCTTTGGCTCTTGGGTGAGACTCTTGAGTATCTGTATATTTGCAGCTAAAACTATGAGTAATTTAATGATAAACATGTATGCAATTGAATTTCTTTTAGTTGAATCTAAACTAGATGAATATTTTCATGCAGGGCAACATCTGCAACCTCTCATGTGGTTTTAGGACAATTTAAGACTTGTGTGATTTTATTGGGTGGCTATCTACTTTTCAATTCAGATCCTGGGTTTGTGAGCATCGGTGGAGTTATCATAGCTCTATGTGGAATGTCTGCTTATACATCACTCAACTTACAGGAGTCCCGAGAAAATTCGATCAACCAACTTCAGAAGCAAACCTTACCTGTATCAAAATCCAAAACAGAATCTAAAGCAGCTAGTGAAGATACCACAAACTTAGATGTAACCATAACCAGTAGTGCAAATGCTGTCTAGGTAGGAATGTTTTGTACAATTTTTGTCTGTGGTTAGAAAGAATATACAGTCATAGGAATTTTGATTCAACTAGTGAAGTATATGTGGAGAAAAAAAAAAAAAAGATTTGTCGGTTTAAATATGATTGTTCATTCTCACACACTACAAAATTCTTTTTAGCAAAAAGGAAAATAAAAAAGTAATCTTGCAAAGTAAATGATTAATATTTGCAGTTAGAAACATGCAAACACATATATGCAGTCATAATAGGAGAATTATAACTATACATCTTGATTTTTATCTATTAATTATACTTTCTACTACTTGTTTTTCTTTTACAGTATTTTCTTTAAGATGAAATAAAAGAAGCCAACGGATTTGTTTTTCTCAACGGAGTACAAGATGTAAGAATGGGAAAGGATTGAAGGATATAAAATATCACTCACATAGTTCTAATGAAACCATATTGGCAAAATCTGGAATTTTAAGGACATACCCATGATCTACAGCTACTTAAGGACGTGTTCATTAGAAGTAATACTTGAAACAACAATGTACAAGAAGTTAAATCCCTTATCAACTGCCAACAAATAACCCATAAAAAATGATATTCATTTCCTTCATAATGAATCATTTTTGTAGCTCACCAGGCCTCTTATACAGAAAAATCATGCCAAGTTACAAAGACAAACTTCCACTCAGAATAACAGATCACAGTATGGAGCTAACCACAGTCTCAAAACAACATAAATAAAAGATTAAAACGTCTCTGCCAGTCTAGCAGCAACTTGTCTAAGCTTTGAGTACACCTTCCCAGCAGGGGACCCTAAAATTAGGCTGCAGAGAGAATCCCTTCCAATTTTAATGTTTTGAAAAGATCCTAATATGTGAATCTTAGTATCAGCAATCACAATCCTCGTTTTTGTCGCATTCTCAATAGCAAACTTTGTTTTGCCACCTTTACCTGACAATCTCCCAATGGCTCGAGATAAATGCTCACCTCTTAGAGTCTTAACATCTTTGATTTCAAAAGATTCCACAAATAGTTCATCCAATCGTAAAAGAGCAATAGCATCTACAACATCGAAACCTAGCATGAAAGCATGTACAAAATCCGCACACTTCTGTAGGTTGCTGACATCAGGTGTATCTGATCTCGTTTTTAATTCAACCTTTCTACCTTTGAGGTTCATACGAATATCAACCTTCATCTGCTCATATATTGGAGTGTAGATTTCCATCCATGCTTTCTTGAGCGGCGAATACCTGTGTGGTGGAACTGAAACCTTTCTGAACTGAACTCTACCATCAGACATCTCATGAGCCTTCAAAGGCTCAAACTTTGGCTTCAATGGCAAAGATCCAGATTGTATCCCCAATCCATTTGGGATTGCTTCTACTTCCATTGAAGCAGGGGCTTCACCAGTCTGCATCATGAATACACCACCAAGATGAAGATCTGCCATGACAAAAGTTTGATTTACGATACCTTCATTAGACACAGCGAGAAATAGCTCAAAAAGCATAAAGTCCAATATGAAAGAATTAAAATTAGTTCCATGACACAGAAATATAACTGAAAATTCTTGTCTACAGCTGGTCTACATAGACCCAAAGGCATATCAAGAGATATATTACATAGTGAACCCACAAATTTGTATGAAAAATCCATACATCTGTATATTGATCCACATAAGAATTTTCGAAGATGTAAGCAGAGAGACAAAGCACACCAAGAGGAGTGATGGCCAGCACTCAGAAGCCGAGTAGCGCGAACAAATAGAAAGCGAGGTTTTGTTAGGTTTTAAGAGCAGCGCAAACCCCCCGAACTGTTAATGGGCTGGGCCAATACTAATTACAGATAAATATGGGGCACGGAAGCGTAATTTTAGAAAATTTAGTCCCGTATACGTGGCATAATCAGGAGTCGGTGGATATATCAGTC